>NC_090734.1:59651443-59656443 GCF_036898095.1 Palaemon carinicauda
CCCCTTCCTTATATGCACTCTTTCGGATTGCCGGGCTTGGAGGTTGTATACACTCTTATCCCGGCATCCATTCTATTTTTCTTCTAGTGCTGTACCCGACCCGGCTGTCGGCCTATGAGGCCGGCAGCCGGGCAGGTGTAGTCCTCTGGTTCTTTTGCTGCCGGCTGGCATCGGTCTTGTACCTTTGCCGGCCGGCTTATGTCAGCCCTTATCTGCCGGTCACCAAAGGTGTGGCCGGCAGCCATTGCTGGCCGACATTGGCTGTTGCCGGCCGGCAGTTGCTTCCGGCCGGCACATGCATTTGAACCAGAGTGCTGCCGCTTTATAGCTGTTAAGTAGTATACTTTAAAGCTAGTTATGGTGTGTGCCGGCCGGCACGTATCCCCCTATACTGTACTAGTATTCTTCAGTATAACATATACAGTAAGAAGAAAACTATGGTAAGGGTTTTGGTACAGCACTGTGTGTTCTAACACTTTTGTGTTTTTTTGCACAGTCCTTTGCTGTTGCCCTACAGATAGGAAAGCGAGTTCTTTCCTGTCTATTATCCAGGTTTTTAAAATCATTGCTTAGGTGTGAGCTCCACCTGTTTCCTCTGGAAACTTTGCATTGGTTACTCTAGAAGAGATTAACCATTTGATTTTATTATCTGGAAGGCTGCAGCAATGGGTTGTGAGGGAAACACAAGCGTGTGTCTTTCCTTTCTGAATTGTTATGCTATACTATGCATATCCAGTGATACATAGTTCACTTGATACTCATGGAAATTTCTTCTCTTTACAGAAGGACACTCCGAAGTGCGGAAGTGCTTTCTGCAACGTCCGCAGCAAGAACCTCTGCGTACATGAGTTTTGTAGGAGACACGCAGCATACGCTCTCTCCAAGGATGATCTCCGGTATTGGGACCCTCAGGTATGTACTGTGTGCACTAACCTGATTACTGAGACCTTTGATTCCCCTAGGACGGAGGAATCAAGGGATATAGCTAGGAAGAAGCTTCGTACCTGGGTAAGGTGCTTCCAAAAGAACACTTCTGGCCCTTATCTTCCAAGTGAGAAGATGAGGGCGTATCTTTTCCCTAAGGCATCAGCTGATGCAGTGATTCCCCAGCCTCAAGAGGAGATCCCCTAAGTTCAGATCCAGGTGGATGATGAAGTCACGGTCGCGATGCAAGACATCTAGTTAGATGACAGGATGTCTGATGTGGACGAGTGTCTGGAGGAAGACCTCCTGGCAGAAGCCCAGGATGAAGTTCAAGCCCCAGACGTTGTAGAGGTAGACGTCGACGAGGTGTCGGCTACTCCGGTTCAGATTCCGGAGCCTATTCCCTCAACATCGGCCGGTCTCCCAGTAGAGCTGGGACAGGCCCTCTCTTCTATTGTTGGAATGATCCAACAAATGCAGAAGGAGAATCAGGAGAAGGCGGCTGCAATGGAACTGCGAATGCAGTGCCTTGCAGAATCACATGGGCCCCAGAAAAAGCTCAATGTGAAAGACCTTCCCTTGTGCTCAGATGCTAACCCATGGAGGTATGCTGAGCACATGCCAATGACGACTGGAAAGATCGTCTTCTCGGATAAGCTGGGCTCAGTTCCCCTGGAGGAGGTGGAATTCTGGCCCAGCAAGGCATCATATCCGGATTGTTATGTCCGGCTGAGGAAGGAACCAGCTTCAAAGGAGGAGACAGAGCCGAAGGAGGTCATAGTGATGGACCATGCTAAGGCTCAAGCTCTACTTTCATCCTCGATGAAAGAGAGAGGCTTCTCTAACTCAAAGGTAGCCGCATTGAACAGGAAGCTCCCTTCCTTTGTGTCCTCGCCTTCTAGAGCCTTCCCCTTTTTACAGAAAAGGTTTTCTGGCTGTACTAAAAGCAGTCGAGGCCGGCAAGCCTTGCCCCTCCCTAGAGGAGTGTAAACCTTTGTCGCTGGCCCTGCCTATGGACCACAAAGACTGGAAGGACGTCCATCTTACGTTCTCAGTTGGAAAGTTGGAGGCTGATATTGCCGGACGCCAGTTCGGCGAGGACCTCCCTAAGCTGTCTGACTTTCTTTTGCGAAGAGAGTTCGATACAAAAGAAAGACTGGCTGCCTCAATGTCTCTTCAGACTACTCTCGAGACGATGGCAAGTGACCCCAAGGTCCATGAAATGTTCATGGTAGTGGCCAAGACTCATCTGGCCACAGTGACGAAGGACCTTTATGGCTTCGTCAAGGCAAGGAGAGCTTGTAGGGAGTTCGTGTTTACCTCGGCTACGGTGAGGCACGAGCCAAGGAAACTAATCTCCTCCAACATTTGGGGAAAAGACCTTTTCCCTACCGACTTGGTCAAAGAAGTTGTTGATAAGGCCGCCTTGGAGAATAGAAACCTTCTCCAGAAGTGGGGCCTGGCTATCAAAAGAAAGTCTTCCCCAGATGAGGGTCCTCAACCAAAGAGGAAGACTATGAGGACTAGGCTACCGTCTCGGCTAGCCAAGCCTGTTAGACAGCAACAGCAACTGCAATTGCCATTGCCCCCAGTGCCCCAGATCGTGGCACAAACCCCGACCACTTTTCAGTGAGTACCCCAGGCCGTGTCGACACAGTCCACGGCATTCACCCCAGCGTTCGAAGGGCAGTCTACTTCCTTTCGAGCAAAGCCTAGAGGAGCAGCCAGAGGCTCGTCTAGACGCCCCTCAAGGGGAAGGGGATTCAGGGGTGGTCGTGGTCAGGAAGGCAAGACCTCAGGACGGCAGTCCAAGTGAGGTGATACCGGTAGGAGGGAGACTTCTGAAATTTCGGGATCGGTGGACCTTCGATCCCTGGGCCCACAGCCTACTCAAGAATGGACTGGGCGGGAGCTGGTACAGCACTCCACCCCCTTGCCTTCGGTTTTTCCAACACTCCACCCCCGTTATGGAGGAGTACGTTCAAGAACTGTTGGAGAAAAAAGGTGATCCGAAGGGTGAAGCCCATCAATTTCTAAGGGAGGCTGTTTTGTGTTCCCAAGAAAGACTCGGAAAAGCTCAGAGTCATTCTGGACTTGTCGCCACTCAACAAGTTCATAGTGAATTGCAAATTCAAAATGCTAACACTGCAACACATAAGGACCTTACTGCCCAAGAGGGCATATTTCGTCTCTATAGACTTGTCAGACACCTATTGGCACATTCCAATTAGCCATCGACTCTCCCCCTACCTAGGGTTCAGGCTACAACGAAGACTATACACCTTCGGAGCCATGCCATTCGGGCTAAACATAGCCCCAAGGATTTTTACGAAGCTTGCGAGCGTAGCTCTCAAACAATTACGCCTAAAGGGAATTCAGGTAGTAACCTACCTGGACGACTGGTTGGTGTGGGCAGCATCCGAGACAGAATGCTTGCAAGCTTCCAGTCAAGTGATCCAGTTCCTAGAGTACCTAGGCTTCAAGATCAACAGAAAAAAGTCTCGACTTTCTCCATCTCAAAAGTTCCAGTGGCTGGGAATCCACTGGGACCTTTTGTCACACCGTTTCTCCATCCCGGCGAAGAAAAGGAAGGAGATAGCGGGTTCTTTCAAAAGACTTAAAGATTCCGAAAGGATATCAAGACGCGAGCAGGAGAGGGTACTGCGCTCTCTCCAGTTTGCTTCGGTGACAGACCCAGTGCTAAGAGCACAGCTAAAGGATGCAATCGGAGTTTGGAGAAGTTATGCATCAAACGCGCGAAGAGATCTGAGAAGACCAGCCGCTTCGGCTAAGTACTCTTCTCAGGCCTTGGTCCCAAGCCAGACATCTAAAGAAGTCGGTTCTTCTTCAGCCACCTCCCCCGTCGGTGACGATTCACTCAGACGCCTCGAAGGAGGGATGGGGAGGTCACTCTCATCGGAAAAAAGTCCAGGGGACTTGGTCCAAGCTATTCAAGACCTTTCACATAAAACTTTCTAGAAGCTAGGGCAGTGCTCCTTACCTTAAAGAAAGTCTCCCCGCATCACTCGATCCACATAAGGTTGGTGATGGACAGCGAGGTAGTTGTGAGATACTTGAATCGACAAGGATCGAGGTCACCACCTCTCAACCAGGTGATGTTGGCCATCTTCCGATTGGCGGAAAAGAAGAAGTGGTACCTGTCGGCAGTTCACCTTCAAGGAGTCCGCAATGTGACAGCGGACGCTCTATCCAGGTTCACACCGATAGAGTCGGAATGGTCCTTAGACGCAGGATCATTCTCCTTCATTCTGAATCAGTCCCAGAACTGCAGATAGACCTCTTTGCAACGAAAGACAACAAGAAGTTGCCCCTGTACGTGCCTCATACGAGGACCCCTTAGCGGAAGCAGTGGACGCGATGTCCCTCGACTGGAACAGATGGTCCAAGATTTATCTGTTCCCTCCTCACAACCTTCTGTTGAGGGTCCTCAACAAACTGAGATCCTTCAAGGGGTAGCGGCAATAGTGGCCCACAAGTGGCCGAACAGCGTGTGGTTCCCCCTGGCATTGGAACTGTAGCTGAAGTTTGTACCGCTACCAGATCCAGTTCTGACCCAGCGAGTCCAGAAGTCAACTGTCTGCGCTTCATTACAGAAAACCCGGACCCTGCAGCTCATGATTTTCTCTCCCTAGCGGTGAGAAAGCGTTTCGGGATTTCGAAAGCCAGTATAGACTTCCTTGAGGAATATAAGTGCAAATCTACTAGAAGGCAATATGAGTCATCTTGGAGAAAATGGGTGGCCTTTTGTCAAGGCGAAGAATCCGCAGGAGATCTTGACAGACTTCTGCTTATCTTTCTTCTCCACCTCCATGGTCAAGGATTGGCAGCTAACACGATTTCAGTGTGTAAGTCTGCTTTGACAAGACCCATTCTATATGCCTTCCAGGTCGACCTAGGTAACGAGATCTTTAATAAAGTCCCGAAAGCCTGTGCTAGGCTCAGACCTTCAGCACCTCCAAAGCCCATTTCATGGTCTTTAGACAAGTTCTTCATTTCGCTTCTCTGTTGAGCAATGAAGAGTGTGCGTTAAAGGATTTGACACAAAAAGTTATTTT
>NC_090734.1:59663943-59673943 GCF_036898095.1 Palaemon carinicauda
CGTGACGTGCCGAAGCGGCGACAAAGCCGCCCACCACCCACCAATCGCTCGCGCCCCAACGAACGACTTCTACAGCCACTTACTACCTCCCATCCGCCGCAGTTTTGCTACTACCACTTCAGATTCGGGGCAACCACGAAGAAATGTGCCACAGATTTTCAGTGGCCAAAAAACGTGTAATAGGCCATCGCTTGTGGCGGTGGCCTCCCATGTTTCTAATCTTTTCTTTTTACAGGATGCAGGAACGGGCGTGCGATTTTTGGTAGACACGGGTGCTTGTCATTCTCTTTTGCCAAGGAAACTCTTCAAGGCACAACGTAGTCTGTCTACATCTGCCGACGTCCGCTTGGTAGCTGCCAACGGATCTGCGATACCCACCTACGGTTACGAGAGCCTCACATTATCGTTCGGAAACGGTAAATTCAATTGGAAGTTTCTCGTTGCTGACGTCACAATGCCAATCCTCGGTGCAGATTTCCTCTCTCATTTCCACCTTCTGGTCGATGTCGCCCACCGACGATTGGTCAACGCAGACTCGTACTTGTCGACACCTCTTCAACCCGCCCCCTCTAACCTCGCTCTCCACATCAGCGCACCCACGGATGCCTACGCCCACCTCCTCATGTCGTACCCGGAAGTTTTCCGTCCAGAACTTCGCCAAACACCCACGGTTCCTGCCAAGCACGGTATTTATCACCATATCAAGACGACGGGACCCCCAGTCTTCGCAAAATTTAGACGTCTGGCACCGGAACGATTGGCAGCCGCCAAAAGGACGTTCGCCGAAATGGAGAAAATGGGCCTTTGCCAAAAGGCCTCCAGCCCATGGTCGTCACCCTTACACATCGTTCTGAAGAAAGACGGCTCCCTCCGTCCGTGCGGGGATTACAGGTGCCTGAACATGCAAACAGAACCGGATCACTACCCCCTCCCAAACATTGCCGATGTAACCTCCTACCTGCACAAAGCAAAGGTTTTCTCTACGCTCGACCTCCTGAAGGGGTATTATCAGGTGCCTATGAACCCAGAAGACATCCCCAAGACCGCCATCACCACTCCGTTTGGCACATACACCTTCAATTACTCCTGTTTTGGCCTTCGTAATGCTGGGGCAACGTTTCAACGTCTCATGGATGGCATCTTAGGGGACCTCCCTTTCTGTGTATGTTATGTGGACGACATACTTGTGTTCTCCTCCTCAAAAGAGGAACACCTCCGTCACCTGCGCATCGTGCTCGACCGCCTGCAACAAAACGGCCTTGTAGTCCGGTACGACAAGTGTACCTTTGGCGCCAACGAAGTGTCGTTCTTAGGGCACCGTATCACTCCTGAAGGAGTCCATCCCCTCCCTGAGAAGGTAGCAGCCGTTCAGAATTTCCCCACGCCCTCGACCGTCAAAGCTCTGCAGGAATTCTTGGGCATGATCAACTATTATCACCGTTTTCTTCCAGCCATTGCCGCCACTCTTGCTCCCCTCTACGCCTCCCTCAAGGGCAAGCCAAAGGACCTGAAGTGGGGTCCCCTTCAAGAAGCAGCCTTCTGCAATGCAAAGAAGGCCCTATCAACTGCTGCGGCTCTCACTTTTCCTATCCCACACGCCCCTCTCCTTCTCTCCACTGATGCCAGCGACGTCGCTATTGGTGCAGTACTCGAGCAGGTGGTCAAAGGCTTGCCCCACCCATTGGCCTTCTTCAGCAGAAAACTGTCCAAGGCAGAATCGGGTTATTCTACCTTCGATCGAGAATTGCTGGCGGTGCACTTGGCTGTCCGTCACTTTCGCCATTTCTTAGAAGGTACGCCCTTCGTCATTCGCACAGACCACATGCCTCTGGTGCACGCCTTCACTCGACAGTCTGACGCCTGGTCCGCCCGTCAACGCCGACATCTCTCCGCCGTGGCTGAATACAATTGCACCCTCCAATACGTCCCTGGGAAAATGAATCCCGTTGCCGATGCCCTGTCAAGAAACACGTTGGCTGCCGTTCAACTGGGATTGGATTACAACGCCCTGGCTGAAGCCCAACGACGGGATCCAGAGTATCAAGCTTGTAGGACATCCTGCACGTCCCTCCATTGGGAGGATTTTCCCCTCGAAAACTCCAACACCACCCTCCTCTGTGACGTCAGTACTGGTAGACCGCGACCTTGGATTCCTGCTCCCATGCGCCGACAGGTGTTTGATTTCATCCACGGCCTTTCACATCCCTCGTGCCGTTCTACTGCACAGCTGCTGAAGGGAAAGTTCATTTGGCACGGCATTTCTAAGGATGCTAAGGATTGGGTCCGTGCCTGTACTTCTTGCCAAACTTCCAAAGTACATCGACACACGGATTCAGGAGTGGGCACCTTTCCTCAACCTCAGCGTCGTTTCGCACACATTCACGTCGACGTTGTAGGCCCCCTACCCACATCACAAGGACATCGTTACCTGTTTACCGTCATCGACCGCTCCACTCGTTGGCCTGAAGCCATTCCCATGGAAACTGCAACGTCCGCCTCATGTACATCTGCCTTACTCTCTGGATGGATTTCAAGATTCGGTATCCCTGAGCATATTACTTCTGACAGGGGAACCACTTTCACCTTTCAATTATGGACGTCATTAGCGAATCTCCTGGGCATCACCCTACATTAGACAACGGCCTACAACCCCGCTGCCAATGGAATGGTTGAACGTTTTCATCGCACCCTCAAAGCAGCTTTGATGTCCCGCTGCAAGGATTGCAACTGGTTTACTCAGCTTCCCTGGGTCCTCCTTGGACTAAGGACCGCTCCTAAAGACGCCCTCGACGTCTCGGCAGCCGAAATGGTGTATGGCGACCCGTTGGTCGTCCCTGCCGAGTTTTTTCCTTCTACAACCTCCTCCAATGATCTCCAGCGCATACGTCACGTCGTGGGAAAATTTACTCCGTGCCGCCAGACTTACAAGCCCCCAGCGAAGCATCACATACCAACGGACTTGCAATCTGCAACGCACGTCTTCCTGCGCAACGACACCAGTAAGCCACCATTAACGCCCCCTTACACGGGACCTTTCCTTGTGATCCGACGCAGTCCGAAAGCATTCTTCCTAAACATTCGGGGCAAAGAAGACTGGGTCTCCATTGATCGTCTAAAACTTGCTTATCTTCTGCCAGATGACCCGCCTACAGTTCGCCTCTCTAGATCAGGGCGCCCTATTTAACATGTACAGTATGTCATTTTTAGGGGGGGAGCCATGTACCAACCGTGTTTCACACAATTGTACATAATTCCTTTTGTATATATTAAGCTTGTATCTTCGCTCCTCCCTCGCACTAAAACGAACTGAAAATTCCTGTCTGGTTTTTCCTCTGTGATATTGTCTGTCTTGTGAACTTGTCATGTCCTGTTGCCTTGAGGTTTTGTATATAAGGAGAGTGTTCCACAACAATATAACTCAGTCGTTTCCAATCTGCCTCTGATTTCACAACTCCTCTCTCGGCCCGTCACAATAGTGAAGACTGAGCAGCTTGTCCCTGATTTATCATACTCATGTAAGATTTACATGAAATTTCAAGCAAACTGGAATAAGATTTTGTATTATCTTTTGGGCTTGAATTGGTCACAATTTTATAGTAGTGTTGATCCTGTTGTCCCTTTGAATGAGAATCTAGTCAACGTAATTGATAGGTATGTCCCTTTTAGTGTGCTAAGGCAGCTAATGAAAGGGAAACCATGCTTCACTAATGACTGTAGACGTGCTTATTTGGAGGAGCAGGAGGCTTATCATCTTTGGAAGGGTAACAGATCAGATTAGACCCGGAATAACTACAATCTTTTTGGATCATTTGCTCAGAGAGTTTATGGTTCAACTGAAAATTAATACAATATAACCATAAAAGAAGCCCTTTCTGGTAGAATCCAGGAACATAAGTGGTGGATTACACGTAAATCTGTGATATCTGTTGTTTCAAAGAGTTATGTTCATGGCCCATATACACATGACATATGGTTTGACCTAGGAAACAAACTGGTTGCATATTCAGATGATGATACTCTCTTTGCATCAATTCTATCTCCTAAACGTAGATGTGGGACTGAAGAATCCCTTAATAGGGATCTAGCTAAAATTATTGCAGGGTGAAAATTATCGGGTATGAAGTTGAATCCTGAGAAAACTTTACAGTAAGATTGTAAGTAGTTCAAGAAACGTGGCTCCGCAACATCTGGATCTCATCATTGATAATGGTTCTTTAACTTAAATTTGACTCTTTTAAAATCTTAAGTGGGATTCTCGACAGAAAACTTAATTTTGAGTAACAGAAAAATTGCACAGAAAATTGGCTTATTGAGAAAATCTGTTAAGATTTTCAGTGATCGATCTATTATGAATATGGGTTTTAATTCTTTCATTTTACCTTGTTTTGGGTATTGTTCATTTATCTGGTCTTCAGCAGCTAATTCTCATCTTAATTCCTTGAACAGGAACTTACGGTCTATTTTATTTCTTATTCTTAATCTAGATAATCTTTGTCATCATCGTTTAATTAGTTCATTATGCATTTGGCATAAGATTTTTCATAATTCAGACAATCCTTTACATTCAGATCTTCCTGGACAATTCCATCCTGTTCGTAATACTAGGCATGCAGTTAATAGTAATAGTCAGGCCTTCTCCATCATTAAGCTCAATACTACACAGTATTCTAGAAGTTTTATTTCAGCTCTGACCAAGTTGTGGAATGATCTTCCTAATCTGGTAGTTGAATAAATTGAACGTCAAAAGTTCAAACTTGCAGCAGATGTTTTTATGTTGAACAAGCTGACATAAGTCTTTTCATAGCCTATATATTAATTATCTGTTTAAATGTTGGTCTTGTTTTTTAACCCTAGACAGGTAAACGTGTCGTGTATATGCTGCCGCATATAACGGCGCAAAACCACTTTTTCACTTCTGCGCCGCTCGGGTTCGGCTTCCGAGTGGAAATTTTCCCAGCACTGGTTAGTTAGAGGAAAGACACAGCCGAAGGAACAACTGCCATTGTCCTCTTTTTCACCGTTTTTTTTTTAAAAACCCCCTTTTTGTTTATCCTAGTAGCGTATACGCTACACGTTTACCTGGTAAGTGACTGTGATTGATTTTCACAAGTTTTACAATATTGATTACAATATATTTATTTCTGTGAATAGTGTTATGATACTTATGGTGAACGTTGATAGATGACTTGAGAACATGATGCTAATGGTATATTGGATGTAGGATTACCATCTATAGTTTCATTTAGCCATTATTAGTAATGTGTTTCTTTCTCTTTTTTCAGTTTCAATCATGGCACGTAGAAATCTTTCTGAAGAGGAGATCTTGATGAGATTGTTCAGCATTGATGACCTTGCAAGCGATATAGAGGTTCATGATGAAGAAATAGAGGTAGATACCAATAATTTTCGGATTTTATAGGTCAAAGACTAGAATAAATCTAAAAAAGAAATAGTTATTTTTTTTATTTCAGGATTTTCATATATCATTTTATTTATCTATTATTAAAATTTTATGTATACAAAGTTAAGCATTCTCAATTTTTAATTTATATTAGAAGAAAATATTTTTGTCACATGTAACTTTTTTTTTGTTACTAAAAATTTCTCCCTTTTTCTTTTCTTTCCAGATTTTTCTGTTTTCAGTCTAGGAGGCTCATTTTTCAACTAGATATGCCTCATGGACTCCTAAGAACAACCACCAAGCTGTTTTATCAAGTAGCAAGGACAAAGGCTCCCAGGGCCCCGAGAGTGGTAGTCTCTCAAAATAAAAAAAAATTCAGGTCTCACCTAATAAAAAATAATTAACTTACTTCCATGTTTTTTATTGAGGGTATCCTAGTTGTAAATAGCTAAAATTATATGTACAGAAAAAATCATAAAAAAATGCATTCTCAGAAGTACCAAGTGTTTAAATATTTTATTTAATTTTTTCATTACTTCCTATAGCGTTTAGTTATTTCTTTGTTTTGGTTCCTCACTGGGATATTTTTCCATGTTGGAACCCTTGGTCTTATAGCATTTTGCTTTTCCAACTAGAGTTGTAGCTTGGCTAATAGTAATAATAATAATAATAATCATAATAATATTAATAATAATAATAATATTAATAATATTCATATGGCCATAACAAATTACGGTGGTAGATAATAAATGGAATTTTACAAATTTAGTTTTTGTCTATTTCTTGAGTCTTATTAGATATGTAGAGCCGGAAAGATGTTTCCCCAAGATCTTAGATTCCACCGTACACTAAATTGAATAGAGAAAATATCCAAAGAGCGTATATGAAAGTACTTAATTATGAATAACATTAATAGAAATCAGGAAGGTTTTTTTTTTTATTTTAGAAAGATTAAAAAGGTATAAAGAAAGTCAACGGTGGCACATGACCCTATCATACCTTACCTGAAGATTTGGTGCTGGATTGCTGGATGGTCTACCTACACAATCATGCATAGCCATTTTCTGACTTTTCATTTGTGGATAGAGAGCTTTTGCTCGTTCGCTTTCTGGAAGATCAAAAGTATCAGTTACTTACCTCCTTTTCTTATTAAATGCCTTTAAATTTTTTAAACTTTTTGGTAAAAATCCTTTCTTAAAATAATAAGTACTACTTCAACTATGCACTAACCCTATAAGTCAGGAGAAGGGAAGGAGAAGGTTGTGAACTCAAAGGCAGGATGCAATCAACTGAGTAGTATTATTAAAGAACACTCTCCTTTATATACAAAACCTCAAGGCAACAGGAAAATCCATGTTCCCTCCCTTGTCACATTGGTGACCCCGGAGTGACTCGCTCCTCCCGCACCCCCCCCCCCCCCCCACCTCTCACCGTTACTATGACGCCGTCAACGCATACCTTCTGCAGCAGTACTCGCCGTCGCCAGCCGCCCATATAGCAACGCCTTTCCAGCTCTCTCAACAACCGTTGGGGGACCAAAGGGCTTCGCTCACCCTCGGGAAAATGACCAGTATCACTCGCCTGCAACCTGCCGCAGACAGCTCTCCTCGTGAGGTGAACCTACTTTGTGCCCTTATGGACAGCCACTTCATGACCTTCAAAACCTCCATCAATGCCTCCACTCGTGACGAAGAGGACACCTATTCAACTTCAACCGAAGCTGACGTGAATGCTGTTGGAAAAACACGCCTATGAATGCCGTAGGACATACAAGCCTATGAACCCAGTAGGACACGCCTATGAATGCCATAGGACACACTCGCCTACCCCGTGACGAGCCGGAGCGGCAACACAGCCACCAATCATCCACCACTCGCTCGCACCCCAACCATCGACTTCTAGAGCCACTCAATGCTGCTAATCGGCCCAGTTTTAACTACTACCTCTCCAGATTCAGGGCACCTATTTAACATGTTCAGTATGTCATTTTTAAAGGGGGAGCCATGTACCAACCATGTGTCACACAATTGTACATAATTCCTTTTGTATATATTAGGCTTGTATCTTCGCTCTTCCCTCGCACAAAAACGAACATGAAAATTCATGTCTGCTGTTTTCCTCTGTAAAATTGTCATTTCCTCGAACATGTATTTTCCTGTTGCCTTGAGGTTTTGTATATAAAGGAGAGTGTTCTTTAACCCTGGATAGGTACGCTCCTCGGACACCCCTTTAAGGGTATACTCGGACGCGAACGACCCCGACGCCAAAAAAAATTCTTGTAAAATCAGTTTTTGCAGTAACCTCCTTTTTTCTTTTGCCAAAAAAAAACTTCAATGAATGCTTAAAACAACTGTAAAGATAAATACTACTCATCTGCAGAAAAACTATTTATTATAAATATTTTAAAAAATTAAGTAGAAAAAAAAAGACCTGACATAAAAATTCATAAAAAAAAGTTTATTCATATATACACAAATACTTTTAGGAATTGATTCTTGAATGTTTAGGACACATCTTGATGTATTTTGGATGAAGTCAGACCCATGGAGGTGAAGATCTGAAATGAGAAAAAAAGGGTAACTTTTTTTGGCCAAAAAAATTTGTCCAAATTTCATGAATTTTTTTGGGTACCCAAATGAAATAGGAAGTGGCTAATTTTTTTAGGGAATAAACATATGTTATCCTAAAATAGAAATATGTAAAAAAATCTTCATTATTTTGTAAATTACATTTATATCAGGGGCCATATCTAAAGGTAATTTTTTGAGTACTTAGAAATTTCGTAAAAAAATACATATATTTAATATATAATATGATATTTATGCAGGTAAAAATATACCAAAATATCACAAATTCTATAGGGAACAAGAATATATATAGATAGGGCAGCTTACGCTTCGGATATGTCCACAAAATGGCCGCCAACCACACTGACTCAGACTCCCTAACCTGCCACTTGAAATGTAGGAAGGGTATGTCAATTTCAAGGTGTTATTTACTAATCTAATTATTATTGGATATGCATAAAAATTGTATGGTGGGTTGCTGGATAATTGTCGATTATTTTACGACTATAAAATTAGAATTCTGACCCAAAAAAAATTTTTTGAAGGGAAATAAAATCGAAAAAAAATGTAAAACAATATAATATTTTAGCTAAAAAAATTTGATGATATTCAATCAAAAAAAAAGTAAACAAAATTTTCCGACAAATAAACATCTAGAGGAATCATTACTCTGTGATAGTTCCTTAGTACGTAGTAATTTTGAAAGAATTGGGAAAAAACAAAAAAATGGCAATCACCGGAAAATCGAACACATACCTATATATACGCCATATCTGGCTAAAAAAAGATAGGCATGGGTAGCCAGATCATCTAGAAACACTTTCCAACACTATAAAAATATAAGTTTTGCGACACTACTTGCCAATTCCCTACGGTAACATGACTAAGCAAAAAAATGCAAAACAAATAAAAAGGGGCACTCGCGGAAAAATGGCTAACATTCTAATATACGGCATTTCAGAAAAAAAAATTCAGCCACGTGCTAGGCAAACCATCAAGGTACATTTTCCGACAAATAAACATCTAAATGAATAATTACTCTGTGATAGTTCCTTAGTACGTAGTAATTTTGAAAGAAATGGGAAAAAACGAAAAAATGGCAATCACAGGAAAATCGAACACATACCTATATATACGCCATATCTGGCTAAAAAAAGAAGATAGGCATGGGTAGCCAGATCATTTAGAAACACTTTCCAACACTATAAAATTATAAGTTTTGCGACACTACTTGCCAATTCCTTACGGTAACATGACTAAGCAAAAAAATGCAAAACAAATAAAAAGGGGCACTCGTGGAAAAATGGCCATTCTAATATACGGCATTTCAGAAAAAAAAAATTTCAGCCACGTGCTAGGCAAACCATCAAGGCACATTTTCCGACAAATAAACATATAAATGAAATATTACTCTGTGATAGTTCCTTAGTACGTAGTAATTTTGAAAGAAATGGGAAAAAACGAAAAATTGCAATCACAGGAAAATCGAACACATACTTGTATATACGCCATATCTGGCTAAAAAAAAAATAGGCATGGGTAGCCAGATCATCTAGAAACACTTTCCAACACTATAAAAATATAAGTTTTGCGACACTACTTGCCAAATCCTTACGGTAACATGACTAAGCAAAAAAATGCAAAACAAATAAAAAGGGGCACTCGCGGAAAAATGCCCAACATTCTAATATACGGCATCTCAGATAAAAAATAAAGACATGCACGTGTTAGCCCAACCATCAAGGCACACTTTCTAACACATAAACATGAAAAAAAAAAATCAATAATATACGGCAATTCCTTACTACGTAGTAAATTTTTACAAATATTGAAAAAAAAACAGAAATTGGCAACCACAGTTAAATACCCACTATACCAATAACTGCGTCGTATCTGACAAAAACAAAATCACGCATGGGTAGCCAGATCATCTAGACACACTTTCCAACACTAAAAAAGCAAAAGTTTTACGACACTATTACGCAATATCTTACGGAAAAATGACTTGGCAAAAAAATGAAAAAAAATGAAA
>NC_090734.1:59682208-59687208 GCF_036898095.1 Palaemon carinicauda
ATAGGGTGATTTTTATCTCTAACGTGGGCAAAGAGTGCATTATTATCTTGAGCATACCTGACACTTTTCTTATGTTGTTCAATTCTCTTTTCTAGGGCTTTACCAGTTTGACCAATATAGTATTTTTCACAAGCATTGCATGGAATACGATATACACATCCCTTGGTAATGTCAGGAGAATTCTTTATTAAGGCTGTTTTTATTGTATTTTTACTCTTAAATGCTACATTTACATTGAAGTTTTTTAACAGTTGGGGAATTTCTTTAAATGAATCACAATAAGGTAGTACAAGTAAATTTTGTGTGTTATAGTTTTTTCTGTTATCATTACCGAAAAAAGTCTTTTTTGCTGTTCTTAGGGCATCATCTAATACAATTTCAGGATACTTTAGTTTTTTACCTATTGCTCTAATACCATTTATTTCGTCATCAATATATTCAGGGCTGCAGACTCGGAATGCTCTTAAAAACATAGAAGTAAATACAGATTTCTTAACTTTGTTGCCTTGGTTTGAGTAATAATGGACATATGCCGAGATATTCGTTGGCTTTCTGTATACACTGAACTTGAGACTATTATTACATCTATGTATGCGACAATCCAAAAAAGGTAGGGTACAATTATTCTCCAGCTCCATAGTGAAATTTATTGATGGTACCAAACTATTCAATCTAAGAAGAAAGTTATCTAAATTTTCATTTCCTGGCCGCACACATATTATGTCGTCAATATATCGAAACCATTTTACATTATTAGGTATGATGTTATTTACGATTCTGCTTTCAAAAAATTCCATGTATAGATTGCTCAATACTGGGGATAAAGGGTTTCCCATAGCCATACCAAAAGTTTGTGCATAAAATCTCCCATTGAATTCAAATTTACAATCTTTTATACATAATTTAATTAATTCTATTAAAGTGTGTATGGAGAATGGTAGATTCAATTGTCTATTATCTAATGTTTCAGATAAAAATTCCAACATGTCATCAATAGGTACTTTTGTGAATAGTGAGACTACATCAAAACTGACAAGCCTACAGGTACTGTTGATCTGTACTTCATTCAGTTTGTTAATCAAGTCTACATTATTTTTTATATTTGAATATGAGATGGTGCCAACTAAAGGATTGAGGATATTCACAAGGTACTTAGATAATTTATATGCTGCTGAACCTACAGAGCTAATTATTGGCCTAGCTGGATAATTTGGCTTATGAGTTTTAATAGTTCCATACATATATGGCAATGTTGGTGATATTGTACAAACCTTTTTTATCAGATCTTCATTCCCTTTTAATAACTCTTTCACTTTTTTGTTGTAACTACTATTCACAAACTCAATTGGATTTTTTCTTAATTCCATGTATGTGTTTTCATCACTCAAGAGGTTTTCCATTTTTTCTATATAATCATTTTTATTCAAGATTACCAGTGCTCCAGATTTATCGGCTTTTGTCAACTTAATATTTCTATCTTGCTTCAATTCGGCAATTGCTCTCTTGAATCTTTTTGGGCAATTTGGAACCACTGGTTTTTTTCATATTGCTGTATATAATACCCTTAATCATATTTACTTCTTCTACAGAAATATCACTGAATTTCTCCAGGTTACACACTCCATTTGTAATTTCTACACTATTCACTGCACTTGATGACATCGAAAAATTTAAACCGTATCCCAAGGCATACTTCACATTTTTATCTAGAATTTTATTTGACAAATTAACCACACATTCTGGATTAACGTTTGTAGTCCACGGGCTACTTTCTATCAGTGCATTGAGTTTCGTGTCATGCTTTTGTTTGAGTTTTCTATACACTTTTTCGTTCATTTCTCCATAGCAGAAACCTCGAAGTGAGTCTTTCCAATCCGTTGGTATTGAGGCTTCAAAATGTCTCCTTTTTCTTGTTAGGTCTTCAAACGCTCTTCGGTTTTTAATTTTCATTGAATTTATATGCTTTTCTAATATACTTCTCTGTATATCACCAAATGGTTGATCTTCTATTTCCAATAGGGATTTCGTTATCATGCATTTCGGAATGACTTGTTCCTCCCAGCATTCACGAAGAAACCGCAGGTGTTCTTTAGTAGTATGGGCGCGTGTGAGGGCGTCTGTAAATTCTCTAATAATATATACCAAGATAGGGAAAGTCGTACAGAAAGTCTGGAAGGAGTACGTGGTATCCATTTATGCGTAAAAATCACAGGAAAACGTGATGCTCAGATGCAGAAGAACCACAGGGAAAATGAAAATACAGAATATACACTTGAGTCCTGACTAGTTTCGTGATACTTCCTCAGAGGACTGATTTATTGAGAGAGGTTTCTTACATTTTATAGGGAAAGCAAAAGTACGAACATACATATAGAGATTTAGAGAACAATGACACTCCCTTACCCGCTACCTGGGCTGGACTCAGGTGTGCGTAGGAGGAGTCCGAAAGCTCGTTAGACACCTGCTAAAAAGGGTCATTTTTAGTGGCGGGTATATTCTTGTTTTCTTCTTATTTTACTTTCATTACAGTTATTTATATGTCAATGCGGTAGCCTTATCTATATAAATACATAAGCAAAACATACACAAAATTACAAATATATATACATATATATACATATACATACATACACATATATATATATATATATATATATATATATATATATATATATATATATATATATATATATATATATATATATATATATATATATATATATATATACACATATATATATATATACACATATACATACATACACACACATACATATACATATACATACACATACACATATACATATATATACATACATACAGATACAAATACATATACATATACATAAATACTTACACATACACATACATATACACACACATACACATATACATATATATACACACACATATATACATGTATACATATATACACATACATACCTATGCATATATACATTTGTATGTATACAACATTAATATCATAAACATATAATCATGTATATATCAATACTTATATCTAGCATAACACTATATAGTGCCAATATACTTATGCATACTATATAAAATAATTGTTTCTTTTAATGAATGGTAGCTTAGGTCTAAATATTAATTTCACACCAACGTTAATTATTCACAATACATTCAATTCTACATTAAGTGGTTAATGTTTTTTTATATAGTTTACAAATCTCTTTACATATAAAGGCGTCGAGTTTATACATTCCATGACCAATATTCAAGTTGTTTTCAAAGGTTTCTTTTATGAAACTGGACTCTATGAGGTTTCTTTCTACTAAGTTATTTGATTGAACCAATTTCTTTGCACCTGACCAATTAATAGGGTGATTTTTATCTCTAACGTGGGCAAAGAGTGCATTATTATCTTGAGCATACCTGACACTTTTCTTATGTTGTTCAATTCTCTTTTCTAGGGCTTTACCAGTTTGACCAATATAGTATTTTTCACAAGCATTGCATGGAATACGATATACACATCCCTTGGTAATGTCAGGAGAATTCTTTATTAAGGCTGTTTTTATTGTATTTTTACTCTTAAATGCTACATTTACATTGAAGTTTTTTAACAGTTGGGGAATTTCTTTAAATGAATCACAATAAGGTAGTACAAGTAAATTTTGTGTGTTATAGTTTTTTCTGTTATCATTACCGAAAAAAGTCTTTTTTGCTGTTCTTAGGGCATCAACTAATACAATTTCAGGATACTTTATTTTTTTTACCTATTGCTCTAATACCATTTATTTCGTCATCAATATATTCAGGGCTGCAGACTCGGAATGCTCTTAAAAACATAGAAGTAAATACAGATTTCTTAACTTTGTTGCCTTGGTTTGAGTAATAATGGACATATGCCGAGATATTCGTTGGCTTTCTGTATACACTGAACTTGAGACTATTATTACATCTATGTATGCGACAATCCAAAAAAGGTAGGGTACAATTATTCTCCAGCTCCATAGTGAAATTTATTGATGGTACCAAACTATTCAATCTAAGAAGAAAGTTATCTAAATTTTCATTTCCTGGCCACACACATATTATGTCGTCAATATATCGAAACCATTTTACATTATTAGGTATGATGTTATTTACGATTCTGCTTTCAAAAAATTCCATGTATAGATTGCTCAATACTGGGGATAAAGGGTTTCCCATAGCCATACCAAAAGTTTGTGCATAAAATCTCCCATTGAATTAAAATTTACAATCTTTTATACATAATTTAATTAATTCTATTAAAGTGTGTATGGAGAATGGTAGATTCAATTGTCTATTATCTAATGTTTCAGATAAAAATTCCAACATGTCATCAATAGGTACTTTTGTGAATAGTGAGACTACATCAAAACTGACAAGCCTACAGGTACTGTTGATCTGTACTTCATTCAGTTTGTTAATCAAGTCTACATTATTTTTTATACCCGCCACTAGAAATGACCCTTTTTAGCAGGTGTCTAACGAGCTTTCGGACTCCTCCTACGCACACCTGAGTCCAGCCCAGGTAGCGGGTAAGGGAGTGTCATTGTTCTCTAAATCTCTATATGTATGTTCGTACTTTTGCTTTCCCTATAAAATGTAAGAAACCTCTCTCAATAAATCAGTCCTCTGAGGAAGTATCACGAAACTAGTCAGGACTCAAGTGTATATTCTGTATTTTCATTTTCCCTGTGGTTCTTCTGCATCTGAGCATCACGTTTTCCTGTGATTTTTACGCATAAATGGATACCACGTACTCCTTCCAGACTTTCTGTACGACTTTCCCTATCTTGGTATATATTATTAGAGAATTTACAGACGCCCTCACACGCGCCCATACTACTAAAGAACACCTGCGGTTTCTTCGTGAATGCTGGGAGGAACAAGTCATTCCGAAATGCATGATAACGAAATCCCTATTGGAAATAGAAGATCAACCATTTGGTGATATACAGAGAAGTATATTAGAAAAGCATATAAATTCAATGAAAATTAAAAACCGA
>NC_090734.1:59692208-59707564 GCF_036898095.1 Palaemon carinicauda
TATGCAAATATATAATTTTTCATTTACGTCGATGGGAGTTGTATATGTTTCTCAGTGTGGTATATGTTTAAAGTTAATAAGCAAAGCTTAAATGTATTATGCTAAACAACAAATATTGTTTGGTATATTTTCCTTGTAATATTAAAAGAAATATCCTAAATTTATCTTCCAAGTTCCTCTATTCCGTCTCAACATGAGGTACTGCATACTTTGATTAATGTAGGAGGAATAAATTCTTGTATATTAAAAAGAAAATATTTCACCATAAATTATGACTTTGTTTAACATTAATCTGAGACTTGGATGGCATAAAACACAAGTAATCCTGATCATTCAATATAGAAAATCAAAACATCAATAGGTAAAATATACATACAATCTTTTATGTACCTTCTATATTTTTTTTTACAATTTATGTAGAATAGAACAATGATCCGGAAGGCACCTTGAACATGCTAGCAAAAAATTTTCTTAGAATTTATAAGTGGCCTTGCGTCACACTATATATCTATTTTTATCAAATATCTTTCAATGGGTATATACTGGAATAAGGATAAAAAGAAACTCAAAAAGAAGATAAAACATGATAAAAACAACATGGAAAGCTTTAGAAAGAGATAGTAAATTCCTTAACCCCCCCCCCCCCCCACCACACACACACACACACCACAGCTACCACTCTATTTGGATGAACAAGATGCTATGAGCCAAAGGGCTCTAACGGGGAAAATAACCTTTTAAGAAAAGGAAATAAGGAAAGAAATACCTACATATGAAACAATGAACTATAAAATGAAATATTTTAAGGTAACTAAACACATTAAAATAAATTGTTCATATATTAACTATAGCAAACTTGAGAAAATACATACCTAACGGACATAGTAAAAAAAAAGGAAAATGCATGGAAAATACAGATCCATATATGCTATATATGGCATATTGCTAGCAAATGATTATGAGGTACCCAAAAAAAACTGAACCTGTACATACGAATTGCTACCTTGTTAAAGAATCGTTGTTACCTTTGTTCAAGATACAGATATATTATAATTGATATTATTGTTCATTAGTAACTGATTAAGAATATTTGTTACCTTGGTAAAGTTATAATTACATTAAATTGATATGATTGTTCATTAGTAACTGGTTAAGAATATTCGTTACCTTAGTAAAGATATAAGTACATCAAAGGTAATGTGCACAAGATAAAAATTCCTGGTATGTACACGCACCACGGTTTCATATATATATATATATATATATATATATATATATATATATATATATATATATATATATATATATATATATATATATATATATATATATATATATATACATATACATATATATATATATATATATATATATATATATATATATATATATATATATATATATATATATATATATATATATATATATATATATATATATATATATATATATATATAGGGCTTAGATATTTTATTGGGTGCCAAAAAGATACTTTTTTTTAACTTATAGGGATACAATATTTTATTAGGTGCCCAAAAGATACTTTAACTGTTTATATATATAAAGTACAAATGCATTGTCCTGGAGTCTCTTCAACTACATATTACTGGCGTACTGACTGCTTTTCACACAATTTTCATTTCCAGACAATTTTACCGGCCCCCCCAAGCCAAGTGAAATGGCCAATTTCAAATGGCTCTAAATGTAAATGCTTTCAATGCAATAGGAGTGTTGTCTGGATATGGCAAAACGTTCCTCTGGAGCTCCACCTTTTTTTGCCTCATCCTACGCCAAGAAAAGATGTTAACGGCAATAAGAATCACCACCGTAACACTGATTGATGCGAGTGACATGTATAAACGAAGATTCCACCCTGCATAAGTCGATGAAGGGTGGTCCATCTCGGCTAATTTCGTCAACCGATTAGCCACCCGTGCGTTGTATGGGAGAAGTAAGGATGGGATTGTAGTGGTCCACGTGAAATTCGCGAAGTAGGCCCGTTCCCTGATGATCGTGTTAATTCCTTGGACCGTGTAATTCGTGGACGTCCCGATGCAACCATGAACTGCAACAAAGACCTGGGAGTGGGTCGTGGATTCGTCCAGGCATGATATATTGAAGCCGGCCTCGTCGTATCGTATCCACAAACCGTTGTTCAATCTGTAATTGAACTTATTATCGTCAAAAGGATAAAGTTTTTTCAGAAAATCTTCATATGTATGGGAGAGAGAACCGTTTAGCACTATACCTAACTTGCATGAATCCATTGATATATGATGGAATTCAAAGTAGTCAGCTGTATATACTTTATTATTCATTGCTTTTGAACTGTGAGTTAATTTATCTAAGTCTCTAATGACCGTATATGTTTCCTTATCAGGGAAATCAATACGTGTCCTGTCAAACTGGATATTACTGGACTTGAGTTATTTGTCATGAAAGTTGGGAATGGTGATATTTTGTATGGTTGCCAGGCGTCAGAAGAATCAAAGGGAATTGTAATCATGATCCTGTTATTTTCAACGCTTACTGATATTAAACTATAATAATATTCTAACTTATGGGCGTTTAACTAAGGAACATAACCCATTTTCTTCTGTTCGTTTTCCAAAATTAACCTTAGGTCTTTAATTGGCAAAAGATGTGGTGATAAAACACCCTTAGTTGCTAATGTAATAGCTTCCACATAGTCTTTTGATTTCTCAATAAAATGTGAAATTTTAGTATGGATCTGATCTATTTTTGAATTATAATACGTTAACGTTGCCAGCAAGTTTTGCACTTACATAGTCTGACTGATATTACTAGAATGTTCGTTCCCCAAACTCGTTATTTGATTATTTGATGTTAATTGATTCCTCAGTTCTGATAAAACTAATTCGTTTTCATGCTCTAAAAACTCCATTTTCTTATTTTGATTACTGATTTTAAGACGATTTGAAATTCCTAAGCCTAAACATGCAATAGATCCAAAGAAGTTTAGTGCAGCAAAAATAAACAGGCTACGTCTTTCAAGGTTATTGTGTCCCACAGTCCACATCAGTAGGTCGCAAGCCAGAGCTTCTGCCTCGTCAGTCTTATTTTGCAAGTCGTATGATAACATTTCATCAACGCTTAATGTTGGTACAAGCGAACTCTGTAATAAAAGGAAAGTGACGTATATGCATTTCATTTAATGAGGCAGCGAACCTTGACAGGTCGCTCTTTAAGCTAGTGACGTCATCCTCTGAGAGGAAAATTGCTTGCATATTTACTTCTATAATTATATTGCTTGCTGTAATGAAAACGTCTTCTGTTCTCTCTACAATAGTGCCATATTTAAAATCTATAATTTTAGTTTTAGGGCTCTTCCCACACGAAAAAAATGTCTGAATGAACAATATCACTCTTAACAATAAAGACTTCATTTTGGAAACCTGCTATGAGAAAAACATGAAATTACTCCTGTTTCAAGAAGAAGAAAAAAATGTTTACATACAAATATTATGCAAGTTTCATAGATTAAAAAATTGTAATATCTTATGTGAGCCAATGGTATAATTCTCTCATCAGTGGTATAGGATCCGTTTTGAACTCTAAATATATTGGCCGTTAATGTTTCTAAAATGTTAAACGGGCCTTTAAACTTAGGTATCAGTTTGTAATTGAGTCTTTTGCGTACGTATACTTGTATGTATACCTTATCACCCACAGTATATGTTTTAGTTGGCTTCGCTATTTTATCATGATACCTTTCCATTATGATTTGTGATTCTTCTAGATTCTTTCAAAGGCTATCATAACGACTTATGCTTGCATTCATAACATCCTTTAAAGGATTTGATAAACTAGTTATAGGCGTTAATACATGGAAAGGCGTTCTAGCTGGGGTACCGTACAATGCCTCGTTCGGTGACATTTTAATAGATACATGATATGAGTGATTCAGAGTACTTAGTACTGCAGGTATGGCAATATCCCAGTTGGGGTCTGATCCCCCTGATCCCTCTTTAGAACCCTCCTATTCGCGTCTACCACTAGCCCATTCGACTCAGGGTGATAGATCATGGTATTGATTTTCTTTATGCCAAAGAATTCACACAATGAGTTAAGGAAATGATTATTGAATTCCCCACCAGAGTCTGACATTATCATGTGTGGAATTCCATGTTTACAAATGTAGCACTCGTAAAACTTCCTAGCGCATTCGATCGCAGTTTTAGTTTTAAGCGCTATCAGTTCTGTATATCGAGTCAAAGCATCTATAATTACTAAGAGGTGCTTATTTCCTCTGTCAGACTCTTAAAATCCTGTTAATAAATCTAAATGTATTCTTTCAAAAGGTTGATTAGGCACGGGATAAGCCCTTAGGCTGACAGGTGTCTTTGTGTGCCCTTTGTTTTCCTGACAAGTGCGACAATTAGCTATGTGCTTTTTTTATATCTGTAATCATCGTATGCCAATAAAACAATGATTTTGCTTTCTGTGACATTATGGAGAACCCCGGGTGGCCATGCAACGGATTTGCATGCAACCAATTTAGGACAGTGGGTATAAGTGAGATTGGTACTACTACCTGGTCGTTAGTCACCTTTGGTGTATTGCTGGTTTTCCTTTTCCCAGATCTACACAGAATATCATCTTTGATTAGATAATTCTGCTGCGTATACTTTACATATTCCTTTTCCTTAGGATTTCATTTCAAAGCATTTATGTTTTTTCTAAAAGCTGATCTTTCTTTGCTCAGTCTGTATTAGTTCAGCGCACCAGCCCAGATCTTCCTGTTCAGATACAGATTTAACAATAGGCTTGGATGTTGATATATCTATTAATTCAGCCAATGGCTCCGTACAAAATGACACGGGGTTGCGTGATAATGCTTCAAGAATGATATTTGCTTTCTCAGGTAAATACCCGATCCTCGCGCCAAAGTCTTGGATAATCAAATGCCACAGAGTTCATTTGGGGCTTTGACTAAAGCCTTTAAAGAAGTCGTTTAGGGGCTTATGATGAGTAAGAACCTTGACGGGATAACCGTATATTATGAACTTAAAATGCACTAGTAAATTAATGATAGCTAGACCTTCCTTTTCTATTACTGCATATTTACTTTCGGAAGGTCTCTGTTTACGTGAATAAAAACCATCGGTAAAAATTGTTTGTCATATTACCGAAGCAATATCCCACCTACTCCTAGGTCTGAGGCGTCTATTGCAATGAATAATTCCTTACCAAAGTCAGGAAATTGTAAGATAGGAGAACTACGCAGTTCATCTTTCAAGGTATCAAACGCCTGTTGATGCTGCTCAGACCATATGAAATCTATGCCCATCTTCGTAAGATTGGTTAGGGGAGCGGCTATTATTAAGTAATAGCGTATGAAACGCCTGTAATACCCAATACACCCCCAGAAATTGCTGTATTCCCTTGACATTAGTAGGTATCGGAATGTTACGGATAGCCGACACCTTATCGTGGACTACTTTAAGACCTTGACTAGACACTGCAAAACCTAAATAGACTAATTCTATTTTGAAGAATTCATACTTACCAATCTTTACCCTTAAATTATGTTGTCTTAGTCTCTGTAGCACTAGCTCCAGTTTACGTAAATGTTCTTCTAAAGTATTAGAAAAGATTACAAGGTCGTCCATATAGGCATGCAATATGTCCCCTAACAAGTCTCCAAACACTATGCTCATCATTCTAGTAAATGTTATGGGAGCACAACGTAAACCAAAAGGCATACGCAAAACTTCATAATGTCCCCTGGCTGTGCTGAAGGCAGTGTATGGGATACTATCTTCTTCTAATGGTATCTTGTGAAAGCATTTAAGTAGGTCCAAACTGGTAAAATATTTTTTCTGACCTAGCAAAGATAAAATATTGTCAGTACATGGCACTGTTCGATCTTTTTTCAGTACAACTATTAATAGAAAATTATAAGGGCTGTTTGATTTCCTAATGACTCCTTCTTCTAGAATTTTACCTACTTCATAATTTATCTCATTCTGGAATTTCATAGGGAGTCTGTACGAGGGTACAGATATAATTTTCTGTTTTTCTTTTAACCTTATTTGGTGTTCTATGATATCCGTTTTACCTAAGGATCCATCCATATTGGAGAAAAAATCATGATATTTATTTAAAAGACCAAAAAATTTCTGCTAAATTTTCCCTACTCGAATGTCTTTATTGATTTTATTTATTATAGATTGAAAAAGGGATTCATCCGCAACTGATTGAGCTTTATTGATTTCAGCGACGGTAAGAATGCGATGTTTATAAACTACCACATCCAAAATATGTTGATTTTTGTAAATTACTCAAGTGGTATTCAAATGATTACAGACTTCAATATTACATTGTTGTTGTGACCCGACTGTATAAATAGCCTGTGTGACGGACAATTCGTTAGTTTTCAAAGTGTCGGAAAGGATTAATATTGCAGATCCTGGCAAAGTTTTCTTTACTTGCACTAATATATTCAATGTTACGTTCGGCTCGATAGATTGCGGGCAAGATGATATTACCTGTGAACGAGAATTCTGTTGGGTCGCATATATTATTTCTTGATTCATGAGACGAGTGATTGGTTCTTCAACGTGCGTCACTGTTTTATTTGTAGTCTCCTTTTTATCCCAAACGGATTTTAAGGTATTAGAGGACTTATAAAATTTTCTTTTGATATACACGCCGTGTTTGGCAGGGGCTAAGGTAATGTTTTGATTGTCCATAGACGGGTATCCTATAATTACAGCTGGATACATATCAATCTTTTTTACAACGATAAAGGTATCGGCAAACGTGCGCTTACCGACCTTCTACTGAACATGAGTTTCTCCTATTACATTTTATTCATTATTTCCTATACCCGAGAGCCTTACTCCAGACTTCTCTATAGGGAAGTTTGAAAATAACAAGTGATAAGTCCTCAAATCCATGATATTACGTGGACTACCAGAGTCAAAAAATAATGTGAAGGATCAGTATTCTAAATTTACAGCATATAATGTTGGTTGTAACTCATTTTGGCTTATTATTGCATGAATTTGTTGCAAATCTACGGTAACCTGCACTGATTTATTGGATTCGGCTGTGTGTTTCATGGGAAAATCTATTGCCTCACAATGATCTGATAAATTATTAAATGGATTATTTGATACAAAAGATGTTGATAGGAATGACCCAACATCACTCTCTCCCCCATTGGAGTTAACTATATGGTATTTGCTTTGCTTTGCACATTCTGAGATTTTGAACTACATTGCCATTCGCCTGTTTCTTTTTATTAAACTGAGGATTTCTCTGTTTAATTTCATAGTAAACTGTCTGCGTAATTCTAGGATTCTGTTGTTGATTACGCGAGAAGCATCGACTATATGAATGGGTTGAACTGTTATGAATTGAAAAAAATTGCATCCTACTGTCTGTAATCAAGTGACCTTGACGTTTGCCATTATAACAAGTCGTCCCTGCAGCTGGATTATTGTTAACTACATTAACTTGTTGTGGCTTATTTTCATTTATAGCAGAAACTTGAGTAAGCAAGGGATCAAGGTCAGTACACTCAGACCTGTTTGTTTATCTGTTTATATACATCTAGTTCTGTACTTTCGGGCGTTAGCTTTTTATCAAAACAACGCACTAAAGCTTCTGGCAACATAATTGTCATGCAAGTTAAATACATTAGCCGTAAGAAATCTTTCATGGCAATGTTATCTTCTGTAACCCATATGGAATTACCTAAAATATCCTGATATTCATTCAGCCGGCAATGAGAGCCACCCGTTCTATAACATTAAGCTGAGTCATAGAGGCTTGATTAAGTGTACTTCTTAATGTCAAAACTAGGTCTAAAGCTTCCTCACTGCCATAGATTGCACATAGCCTAACTTTGAAATCGTCCCATGTAACTGCCTCTTGGAAAGATACTCCCCTAAGATACGCGCTTGCATCTCCTTTAGCAAAATCTATGAAACTTTTTGCTTCTTGTAATTGTACAGATGGGTCTGTGATGTGTTTTGTGTTTAAATAACCATCTACTGGCGAGATCCATGACTCGACATTCTGAGGTAAGAACCCATTGACCCGACCCTGAAAAGGAAGGATAGCTGATCTTGCACTCACTAGAGTTACAACGGGACTAGGGGTACTGGGTCTGGGAGTGGGGTCACTGGGATTAACAGGAGGCATCATGTTTAATTTAATTTTTTTCCTATCTCTATGATTCCTTGTGATCCTATCAAAATCTCTATATGAATACAGACGTGCACTGCGTAAATGCATATGCACATACAATAAAGATATGTTGCAGATCTTAATAAAGTCCCCTAAAATGATGATATCAAGACAGTTAATGTGACAAAGATATTTCCCGAGAACTTCTGAAAGAAAACGGAATTAGCACAAAAGGGAAATAAAAATTCAACAGACGAGAATTTGTAGTCCAATACAGATTCCTTTAATGAAGGAAAATTAAGATTGCACATAACTCACCCCAGCAATAATGGACGATCGACTCGTGACATAAAACACTTCACTGCAAAAACTGAATGAATAAAGGATGTACTTAGCTTTAGTATATATGCGAAGATTTGTTGATCTGATGATGTCACGTCCTCTCTCTCTCTCTCGTTTTGCAAGAGTTTAGCTGGGTGATGACCTTTGACTTGGCTTCTCGTCGTGCGTTGTTTCACTTCCAGATGTGATTCTTGAATGTTTGTGATGAAAGACTTTTATTAAACGTTGATACAGATAAAGGACATTTCTTCGTATTCTTAGGAGGTTTAATGATGTTTGTTGATTGAAGATCGCGTTCCTCAGTTTATATCTGATTTATAGCTGATATTCGATGAGTTCATTACTTCGGAAGACGTAGATACTTCGTCGTAATTATAAAATTATTACTGTTGTAACTGGTAATCATTACAGGATAGTTGTAATCCCTGGTTGTTATAGTTGTAATCACTGGTTGATATAGTTGTAATCGCTGCCACCAATTGTTAGTGTGAGAATGATATACGCACACATCGTGATTCATCTCATATCTCTTCAATGTGATATAGTATTATTAGACTTATAGGTTACTTCTTAAAATAAGTCAAAGTTTAAGTTAACTTTAAACAATTTATTGTTAGCTCCATCATTGGAGTATGGATGGTTTGGTCGGATGACCATTCCGTATGAAAAGATGAATAGAACTACTTTACAATAAGCTCGCGTCGATAACGTGGTATTAGTTATCTCATCATTTCATGTAAATACAAAGAAAAAATGATAACATAGCCTTATAGCCGGAAGTCAGGCGGTTCCGGTAGGGATCAATAAGTCAACTGTTTCTCAAGGGAGGCTTGTGACATGTTTACAAGACATAAAAAATATTTACCTATGCAATGCTTTAGCTTAGTCTATTTTCACATCCAGTTATGGCAGTCGTCACACACTCCCAACTCTCCAATGATCCCTTGGGTCATGGGTTTATGAATGTATACATTACATATATATATATATATATATATATATATATATATATATATATATATATATATATATATATATATATATATATATATATATATATATATATATATATATATATATATATATTGTTAGTATGTGCTAAATTTAACTAAAATTATTTTGTTTTGATTAAGTCACTTTGGCAGTTATTTCTTTTGGAACGTAATGACCCTGTTTCCTCCTCCTCGACATTTCTGACTTGTTGTATAGTTTTAATTACAATGAGCTTGTTTATTTTTCACGGGTGATGTTGGAGGAGACTTGGGCCCTGAGTATCCAGGTGGAGACAGTTGTTTCTGGATCTTTAAGAAGGGGAGTGCTTGACTGACTGAGACGGATAATCGAAATCTGCCTTTCTTCGCTTTTGCTGTTGTCTTCCTTTGGAAGATTTATGGATTATCCAACATCGCCCTTGGTTCAGTGATTTAGCCAAGGGGACCTCTCTGCCAACTGGTAAGGTGTGGTGTCTTTTTGGACCTCCGTGTCCGTTGATCGTCTCGCGACGCTAAAGTGAATGTTTACCTGTCGGACGGCCGTGTCCAATAATTGCCTGGCAAAATTAAATAATAATCTCCTCGTCCTGTGAATTGGAGGCTGTGTTTGCCAATACCACTGTTTTGAAGCTCGCTTAAGGGAAGAAATTTATTTTTTTTTTTTATGGATTTAGTGTGTAACATAAGTTAGGTTATTCTGACTTTTCGACATTCTATTACTTTCGGGGTCCTCTCTTTAAAGTGTAATTGTGTATTGGTTATTCTATGTTTTCAGTGTGTGTTTGGATTTGGTTTATTGAATGTATTTTTTAAGAGGCTCAGTGGTCATTTCCTTCTAAAAAGTTTGTAATAAATATATAAGTTTTATTTTCAGCTTTTTATATCCTCCTTGATTCCATCTCTGTACACTCTGTTGCGGCCATTCCACCTATTGTGGACTTGGTAGTTAGTGACTTCATTTGTGTTTAACCCTTTGCGCTCGAAGCCCGGCTCCCAGCCGGCTTTCCCGAATGGTAGGTTCCGACCGAAGTCCAGCTCCCAGCCGGCACGTATTATAATTGCTTTAGGAGGCAAACTAATAATGTTTCCTTCTTGTAAGGATCCCAGAATAACACTTGGTTTTATATCTTTCAAGAAATGTTATTTCTGTGAACAAAAAACGTGTTTTATGTGTCAATTTTCTTCTTAGAATAACTGGCTAAATGAACAGCAGATATCGCGATGTTATTCGGCGCAAAAACGTGAGGAAACCAGCCAAATTTGCTGTTTGTTTCGCGTTATTCAGGGTTGACAATCCTCTCGGTCGCTATAAGCCGCTAATCCTCTACCATACCCCTATAAACCCAGGTACCATACACAGGGCAGACTTCTTGTTTCGCGGAGTTGTAATTGATTAGTAACGAACGCATTTGCTGAGTTAATCATGTCTCTCCGACACCGGAAGTTTCTTGAAAATGAAGAGGAAATCTTTGAATACTTTTTAGGACTGTAAAACTTGTACCAGGCAACCTGCAATGCATGCTGAGTGCTTTGAAGCTTACCATACAAAAAAAGGATTACAAAAAGAAATATACTTAATTCTTTTATGAATCCTGCAGTATGAATTTTGTATATTTTCATTATAAATAGATATTTTTCTTCGTATGTTATTGTGTTAAAAACTATTATTATTATTATTATTATTATTATTATTATTATTATTATTATTATTATTATTATTATTATTATTATTATTATTAGAATAAATAACGCCAAATTATTACACCTGTATAATTTACACCTATAAGATGAATGAAATCTTTATTGAAAATTAAGAAATTATATTTGGACCACTTTGACCGAAAAAAAAATGACCAAACTACAAAATGTTCTTTACGTTCGACTCTGTATGATTTGTAAATTTATTCCTATGAAAAAAAAGGAACATGATTATTGTTATAATTCTTTTTTACAAAAATCGGAAATATGTACAAAGTTCCCCAACCCCCCCCAAAAAAAAATAAAAAAAAAAACATTCATACTAAATTTACTGTCTATTATAAACCACCTAAGAAAATATGATATATAACATTACATGTATTCAGTATGTATGGTCATACATTCCTCATTTGTAAACAAAAGACCACGTGGTATTTTGGGCTGTTGGTGAGAGGTGGTCACACCCTTGGCCACACCAAGTGTAAGGTCGGCAATTAGAAATCTCCTTGGTCCTAGAAACGTCGAGAGAGAGAGAGAGAGAGAGAGAGAGAGAGAGAGAGAGAGAGAGAGAGAGAGAGAGAGAGAGAGAGGGGTATTTGTAAAATAGGATGGGCAAGTCCTTATTTCATGAAATAAAAAAGTAAATTAAATAGAGAAAAGTAAAAGCTACAATGACGAATCAAATAATCAAGATATAAAGGAGTGGTTCATAATCCTTTCTGACCTAAGACAATGTTTACAACCTTGACTCACCAAGGCAGGATTATCTCAGATACTGAATTATCGAAACAGAAATACCAAAGACAACGACTTCTTCCTCATATCCCCTAGCTTGTATTTCAAGAGCCTTTCCGAAGATCTCATACAGATAATGGTAAAACGCATTTACACGTGTATACAAACAGATATTTTTTTATGTAACTTGTATGAAGTTATCTATGTGCATCAGGTACTTCCCTCCATCATTATATATATATATATATATATATATATATATATATATATATATATATATATATATATATATATATATATATATATATATATATATATATCTTTATATATATATATATATATATATATATATATATATATATATATATATATATATATATATATATATATATATATATTTAAATATATATATATATATATATATATATATATATATATATATATATATATATATATATATATATATATATATATATATATATATATATATATATATATATATATATATATTATCTAAAGTTTTTGAACGTCTTCTGGCAAAACGTCTTAATAGGTTTGCTGAAGGTAATCATCTACTCCCTAGTTTGCAATTAGGTTTTCGTAAAGGCCTTGGAGCATGTGATGCCCTTCTTACAATCTCCAATGCTGTACAGAAATCCCTTGATTGTGGTCGGGAAGTTCGTATGATTGGCCTTGATTTTAGTGCTGCCTTTGAGCGTGTTAATCATGAGGCCCTTGTTTTCAAACTGAAACAGTTGGGAGTGGGTGGGTTGTTTCTTAGCATTATTATTGATTTTTTAAGTAATAGATCTCAAAGAGTTGTTGTTGATGGGCACCATAGTGATTATAGGAATGTGATATCCGGTGTTCCACAGGGTAGTGTTCTTGGCCCATTACTTTTCATACTATATACACATGACATTTGGTTTGGCCTAGAAAACAAGCTTATTGCATATGCAGATGATGCTACTCTCTTTGCAACAATTCTATCCCCTGAATGTAGATCTAGGGTTGGTGAATCCCTTAATAGAGATTTAGCTAGAATTAGTGCATGGTGCAAATTATGGGGTATGAAGTTGAATCCTAACAAAACTCAAAGTATGATTGTAAGTAGGTCAAGGACGGTGGCTCCTCAACATCCGGATCTCAGTATTGATAATGTTTCTTTAAATATGTATGACTATTTCAAAATTTTAGGTGTGATTCTCGACAGTAAATTTACTTTTGAGAAACATATAAGGTCTCTGTCTTCTTCAATTGCACAAAAAATAGGCTTATTGAGAAAGTCTTTCAAGATTTTCGGTGATCAATCTATACTGAAGAAGTGTTTTAATTCTTTCATTCTACCTTGTTTTGAGTATTGTTCTCCTGTTTGGTCTTCAGCTGCTGATTCTCATCTTAATTTGTTGGACAGAAACTTACGGTCTATTAAATTTCTTATTCCTGATCTAGATATTAATCTCTGGCACCGTCGTTCAATTAGTTCATTATGCATGTTGCATAAGATTTTTCATAACTCTGACCATCCTTTACATTCAGATCTCCCTGGACAATTCTATCCTGTTCGTAATACTAGGCAGGGAGTTAATTCTAATAGCCAGGCCTTCTCCATCACGAGACTCAATACTACGCAGTACTCTAGATGTTTTATTCCAGCTGTTACCAAGTTGTGGAATGATCTTCCTAATCAGGTGGTTGAATCAGTAGAACTTCAAAAGGTCAAAGTTGAAGCAAATGCTTTTTTGTTGACCAGGCGGACATGAGTCTTTTTATAGTTTATTTATGACATATTTGTTTTTGATGCTGTTAATAGTTTATATATGACATGTCTGTTTTGACGTTGTTACTGTTTTTAGAATGATTTATTGTTAATTTGTTCTCTTCATTTATTTATTTCCTTATTTCCTTTCCTCACTGGGCTATTTTTCCCTGTTGGAGCCCCTGGGCTTATAGCATTTTGCTTTTCCAACTAGGGTTGTAGCTTGGATAGTAATAATAATAATAATATACGTAAGGTGTACACGTTAGCGACATAAAAATCCAATGTTCCTGGAACTATAAAGCATTAGCAACTATCATTGTTTGGCAAAGGTGATTCTAATTATTATCGCATTCGAGTAAGCACACAAGCAACAAATAAACACAAACAAACAAGCACACACACATTATGTGTGTGTGCTTGTTGTTTGTGTGTATCTGTTGCTGGTGCGCATACTCGAATGCGGAAATAATTAGTTACCCATGCCAAGCAATGACAATTGCTCATGTTTTATAGTTATAGAAGCAATGGATTTTCGTACGGCTAACTTGTACACCTTATATATATATATATATATATATATATATATATATATATATATATATATATATATATATATATATATATATATATATATATATGTATATATATATATATGTATATATATGTATATATATATATGTATATATATATATATATATATATATATATATATATATATATATATATATATATATATATATATATATATATATATATATATATTTGTGTGTGTGTGTGTATGTGTGTGTCTGTGCGCGTACATACAAATTTGAAACACTGGAGGATCTCTAGTGTCTCAAATTTCCTTTGTAGCCGTAACTTCGTATAAATATATATATATATATATATATATATATATATATATAATATATATATATAATATATATATATATATATATATATATATATATATATATATATATATATGTATATATATATATGTGTGTGTATATATATATATATATATATATATATATATATATATATATATATGTAATGATTAGAATAGTAATATTACATGTTTAAAACAAATGACGTAATATGTCATGTTGGTTGGAAGAGCTGGCCGTGAGATTTGCTATGGTCAACTCAAATTGTGTACAGGATGTAAGATGCTAAGTTGTCATTCTTTCTTAGTGTCAACACATTAACTCTTCGTGTGAAAGTTTGTGACGTCACCGGATGCAGGTGTCTTCCGATTCCGTCACTTATCCAAATTAAAGCAAGTGTACGATTTTTGGGATATCAGTAATTTGTTCAGTTCTTATCTAAACTTCACCAGAATTGGTCATGTGGACCAACACAGCTTCCTCCAGTGATGGAGATGTTTAACTCAGTTGTTTATATACAATAAAACTTAAAAACCACCAAGATGTGTTCAATAAACCATTTAAATACATCTGAAAACAACTCATACTCAAATGTGTGCTTAAGACAGTAGCACACCAATATATATATATATATATATATATATATATATATATATATATATATATATATATATATATATATATATATATATATACATATATATATATATACATGTGTGTGTCTGTACGCGTATATACAAATTTGAAACACTAGAGGATCTCTAGTGTCTCAAATTTCCTTTGTAGCCGTAACTTTGT
>NC_090734.1:59708064-59715564 GCF_036898095.1 Palaemon carinicauda
TGTTCAATTCTCTTTTCTAGGGCTTTACCAGTTTGACCAATATAGTATTTTTCACAAGCATTGCATGGAATACGATATACACATCCCTTGGTAATGTCAGGAGAATTCTTTATTAAGGCTGTTTTTATTGTATTTTTACTCTTAAATGCTACATTTACATTGAAGTTTTTTAACAGTTGGGGAATTTCTTTAAATGAATCACAATAAGGTAGTACAAGTAAATTTTGTGTGTTATAGTTTTTTCTGTTATCATTACCGAAAAAAGTCTTTTTTGCTGTTCTTAGGGCATCATCTAATACAATTTCAGGATACTTTAGTTTTTTACCTATTGCTCTAATACCATTTATTTCGTCATCAATATATTCAGGGCTGCAGACTCGGAATGCTCTTAAAAACATAAAAGTAAATACAGATTTCTTAACTTTGTTGCCTTGGTTTGAGTAATAATGGACATATGCCGAGATATTCGTTGGCTTTCTGTATACACTGAACTTGAGACTATTATTACATCTATGTATGCGACAATCCAAAAAAGGTAGGGTACAATTATTCTCCAGCTCCATAGTGAAATTTATTGATGGTACCAAACTATTCAATCTAAGAAGAAAGTTATCTAAATTTTCATTTCCTGGCCACACACATATTATGTCGTCAATATATCGAAACCATTTTACATTATTAGGTATGATGTTATTTACGATTCTGCTTTCAAAAAATTCCATGTATAGATTGCTCAATACTGGGGATAAAGGGTTTCCCATAGCCATACCAAAAGTTTGTGCATAAAATCTCCCATTGAATTCAAATTTACAATCTTTTATACATAATTTAATTAATTCTATTAAAGTGTGTATGGAGAATGGTAGATTCAATTGTCTATTATCTAATGTTTCAGATAAAAATTCCAACATGTCATCAATAGGTACTTTTGTGAATAGTGAGACTACATCAAAACTGACAAGCCTACAGGTACTGTTGATCTGTACTTCATTCAGTTTGTTAATCAAGTCTACATTATTTTTTATATTTGAATATGAGATGGTGCCAACTAAAGGATTGAGGATATTCACAAGGTACTTAGATAATTTATATGCTGCTGAACCTACAGAGCTAATTATTGGCCTAGCTGGATAATTTGGCTTATGAGTTTTAATAGTTCCATACATATATGGCAATGTTGGTGATATTGTACAAACCTTTTTTATCAGATCTTCATTCCCTTTTAATAACTCTTTCACTTTTTTGTTGTAACTACTATTCACAAACTCAATTGGATTTTTTCTTAATTCCATGTATGTGTTTTCATCACTCAAGAGGTTTTCCATTTTTTCTATATAATCATTTTTATTCAAGATTACCAGTGCTCCAGATTTATCGGCTTTTGTCAACTTAATATTTCTATCTTGCTTCAATTCGGCAATTGCTCTCTTGAATCTTTTTGGGCAATTTGGAACCACTGGTTTTTTCATATTGCTGTATATAATACCCTTAATCATATTCACTTCTTCTACAGAAATATCACTGAATTTCTCCAGGTTACACACTCCATTTGTAATTTCTACACTATTCACTGCACTTGATGACATCGAAAAATTTAAACCGTATCCCAAGGCACACTTCACATTTTTATCTAGAATTTTATTTGACAAATTAACCACACATTCTGGATTAACGTTTGTAGTCCACGGGCTACTTTCTATCAGTGCATTGAGTTTCGTGTCATGCTTTTGTTTGAGTTTTCTATACACTTTTTTCGTTCATTTCTCCATAGCAGAAACCTCGAAGTGAGTCTTTCCAAATGTCTCCTTTTTCTTGTTAGGTCTTCAAACGCTCTTCGGTTTTTAATTTTCATTGAATTTATATGCTTTTCTAATATACTTCTCTGTATATCACCAAATGGTTGATCTTCTATTTCCAATAGGGATTTCGTTATCATGCATTTCGGAATGACTTGTTCCTCCCAGCATTCACGAAGAAACCGCAGGTGTTCTTTAGTAGTATGGGCGCGTGTGAGGGCGTCTGTAAATTCTCTAATAATATATACCAAGATAGGGAAAGTCGTACAGAAAGTCTGGAAGGAGTACGTGGTATCCATTTATGCGTAAAAATCACAGGAAAACGTGATGCTCAGATGCAGAAGAACCACAGGGAAAATGAAAATACAGAATATACACTTGAGTCCTGACTAGTTTCGTGATACTTCCTCAGAGGACTGATTTATTGAGAGAGGTTTCTTACATTTTATAGGGAAAGCAAAAGTACGAACATACATATAGAGATTTAGAGAACAATGACACTCCCTTACCCGCTACCTGGGCTGGACTCAGGTGTGCGTAGGAGGAGTCCGAAAGCTCGTTAGACACCTGCTAAAAAGGGTCATTTCTAGTGGCGGGTATAAAAAATAATGTAGACTTGATTAACAAACTGAATGAAGTACAGATCAACAGTACCTGTAGGCTTGTCAGTTTTGATGTAGTCTCACTATTCACAAAAGTACCTATTGATGACATGTTGGAATTTTTATCTGAAACATTAGATAATAGACAATTGAATCTACCATTCTCCATACACACTTTAATAGAATTAATTAAATTATGTATAAAAGATTGTAAATTTTAATTCAATGGGAGATTTTATGCACAAACTTTTGGTATGGCTATGGGAAACCCTTTATCCCCAGTATTGAGCAATCTATACATGGAATTTTTTGAAAGCAGAATCGTAAATAACATCATACCTAATAATGTAAAATGGTTTCGATATATTGACGACATAATATGTGTGTGGCCAGGAAATGAAAATTTAGATAACTTTCTTCTTAGATTGAATAGTTTGGTACCATCAATAAATTTCACTATGGAGCTGGAGAATAATTGTACCCTACCTTTTTTGGATTGTCGCATACATAGATGTAATAATAGTCTCAAGTTCAGTGTATACAGAAAGCCAACGAATATCTCGGCATATGTCCATTATTACTCAAACCAAGGCAACAAAGTTAAGAAATCTGTATTTACTTCTATGTTTTTAAGAGCATTCCGAGTCTGCAGCCCTGAATATATTGATGACGAAATAAATGGTATTAGAGCAATAGGTAAAAAAAATAAAGTATCCTGAAATTGTATTAGTTGATGCCCTAAGAACAGCAAAAAAGACTTTTTTCGGTAATGATAACAGAAAAAACTATAACACACAAAATTTACTTGTACTACCTTATTGTGATTCATTTAAAGAAATTCCCCAACTGTTAAAAAACTTCAATGTAAATGTAGCATTTAAGAGTAAAAATACAATAAAAACAGCCTTAATAAAGAATTCTCCTGACATTACCAAGGGATGTGTATATCGTATTCCATGCAATGCTTGTGAAAAATACTATATTGGTCAAACTGGTAAAGCCCTAGAAAAGAGAATTGAACAACATAAGAAAAGTGTCAGGTATGCTCAAGATAATAATGCACTCTTTGCCCACGTTAGAGATAAAAATCACCCTATTAATTGGTCAGGTGCAAAGAAATTGGTTCAATCAAATAACTTAGTAGAAAGAAACCTCATAGAGTCCAGTTTCATAAAAGAAACCTTTGAAAACAACTTGAATATTGGTCATGGAATGTATAAACTCGACGCCTTTATATGTAAAGAGATTTGTAAACTATATAAAAAAACATTAACCACTTAATGTAGAATTGAATGTATTGTGAATAATTAACGTTGGTGTGAAATTAATATTTAGACCTAAGCTACCATTCATTAAAAGAAACAATTATTTTATATAGTATGCATAAGTATATTGGCACTATATAGTGTTATGCTAGATATAAGTATTGATATATACATGATTATATGTTTATGATATTAATGTTGTATACATACAAATGTATATATGCATAGGTATGTATGTGTATATATGTATACATGTATATATGTGTGTGTATATATATGTATATGTGTATGTGTGTGTATATGTATGTGTATGTGTAAGTATTTATGTATATGTATATGTATTTGTATCTGTATGTATGTATATATATGTATATGTGTATGTGTATGTATATGTATATGTATGTGTGTGTATGTATGTATATGTGTATATATATATATATGTGTATATATATATATATATATATATATATATATATATATATATATATATATATATATATATATATATATATATATATATATATATATATATATATGTGTATGTATGTATATGTATATATATGTATATATATTTGTAATTTTGTGTATGTTTTGCTTATGTATTTATATAGATAAGGCTACCGCATTGACATATAAATAACTGTAATGAAAGTAAAATAAGAAGAAAACAAGAATATACCCGCCACTAAAAATGACCCTTTTTAGCAGGTGTCTAACGAGCTTTCGGACTCCTCCTACGCACACCTGAGTCCAGCCCAGGTAGCGGGTAAGGGAGTGTCATTGTTCTCTAAATCTCTATATGTATGTTCGTACTTTTGCTTTCCCTATAAAATGTAAGAAACCTCTCTCAATAAATCAGTCCTCTGAGGAAGTATCACGAAACTAGTCAGGACTCAAGTGTATATTCTGTATTTTCATTTTCCCTGTGGTTCTTCTGCATCTGAGCATCACGTTTTCCTGTGATTTTTACGCATAAATGGATACCACGTACTCCTTCCAGACTTTCTGTACGACTTTCCCTATCTTGGTATATATTATTAGAGAATTTACAGACGCCCTCACACGCGCCCATACTACTAAAGAACACCTGCGGTTTCTTCGTGAATGCTGGGAGGAACAAGTCATTCCGAAATGCATGATAACGAAATCCCTATTGGAAATAGAAGATCAACCATTTGGTGATATACAGAGAAGTATATTAGAAAAGCATATAAATTCAATGAAAATTAAAAACCGAAGAGCGTTTGAAGACCTAACAAGAAAAAGGAGACATTTTGAAGCCTCAATACCAACGGATTGGAAAGACTCACTTCGAGGTTTCTGCTATGGAGAAATGAACGAAAAAGTGTATAGAAAACTCAAACAAAAGCATGACACGAAACTCAATGCACTGATAGAAAGTAGCCCGTGGACTACAAACGTTAATCCAGAATGTGTGGTTAATTTGTCAAATAAAATTCTAGATAAAAATGTGAAGTATGCCTTGGGATACGGTTTAAATTTTTCGATGTCATCAAGTGCAGTGAATAGTGTAGAAATTACAAATGGAGTGTGTAACCTGGAGAAATTCAGTGATATTTCTGTAGAAGAAGTAAATATGATTAAGGGTATTATATACAGCAATATGAAAAAAACCAGTGGTTCCAAATTGCCCAAAAAGATTCAAGAGAGCAATTGCCGAATTGAAGCAAGATAGAAATATTAAGTTGACAAAAGCCGATAAATCTGGAGCACTGGTAATCTTGAATAAAAATGATTATATAGAAAAAATGGAAAACCTCTTGAGTGATGAAAACACATACATGGAATTAAGAAAAAATCCAATTGAGTTTGTGAATAGTAGTTACAACAAAAAAGTGAAAGAGTTATTAAAAGGGAATGAAGATCTGATAAAAAAGGTTTGTACAATATCACCAACATTGCCATATATGTATGGAACTATTAAAACTCATAAGCCAAATTATCCAGCTAGGCCAATAATTAGCTCTGTAGGTTCAGCAGCATATAAATTATCTAAGTACCTTGTGAATATCCTCAATCCTTTAGTTGGCACCATCTCATATTCAAATATAAAAAATAATGTAGACTTGATTAACAAACTGAATGAAGTACAGATCAACAGTACCTGTAGGCTTGTCAGTTTTGATGTAGTCTCACTATTCACAAAAGTACCTATTGATGACATGTTGGAATTTTTATCTGAAACATTAGATAATAGACAATTGAATCTACCATTCTCCATACACACTTTAATAGAATTAATTAAATTATGTATAAAAGATTGTAAATTTGAATTCAATGGGAGATTTTATGCACAAACTTTTGGTATGGCTATGGGAAACCCTTTATCCCCAGTATTGAGCAATCTATACATGGAATTTTTTGAAAGCAGAATCGTAAATAACATCATACCTAATAATGTAAAATGGTTTCGATATATTGACGACATAATATGTGTGCGGCCAGGAAATGAAAATTTAGATAACTTTCTTCTTAGATTGAATAGTTTGGTACCATCAATAAATTTCACTATGGAGCTGGAGAATAATTGTACCCTACCTTTTTTGGATTGTCGCATACATAGATGTAATAATAGTCTCAAGTTCAGTGTATACAGAAAGCCAACGAATATCTCGGCATATGTCCATTATTACTCAAACCAAGGCAACAAAGTTAAGAAATCTGTATTTACTTCTATGTTTTTAAGAGCATTCCGAGTCTGCAGCCCTGAATATATTGATGACGAAATAAATGGTATTAGAGCAATAGGTAAAAAACTAAAGTATCCTGAAATTGTATTAGATGATGCCCTAAGAACAGCAAAAAAGACTTTTTTCGGTAATGATAACAGAAAAAACTATAACACACAAAATTTACTTGTACTACCTTATTGTGATTCATTTAAAGAAATTCCCCAACTGTTAAAAAACTTCAATGTAAATGTAGCATTTAAGAGTAAAAATACAATAAAAACAGCCTTAATAAAGAATTCTCCTGACATTACCAAGGGATGTGTATATCGTATTCCATGCAATGCTTGTGAAAAATACTATATTGGTCAAACTGGTAAAGCCCTAGAAAAGAGAATTGAACAACATAAGAAAAGTGTCAGGTATGCTCAAGATAATAATGCACTCTTTGCCCACGTTAGAGATAAAAATCACCCTATTAATTGGTCAGGTGCAAAGAAATTGGTTCAATCAAATAACTTAGTAGAAAGAAACATCATAGAGTCCAGTTTCATAAAAGAAACCTTTGAAAACAACTTGAATATTGGTCATGGAATGTATAAACTCGACGCCTTATATGTAAAGAGATTTGTAAACTATATAAAAAAACATTAACCACTTAATGTAGAATTGAATGTATTGTGAATAATTAACGTTGGTATGAAATTAATATTTAGACCTAAGCTACCATTCATTAAAAGAAACAATTATTTTATATAGTATGCATAAGTATATTGGCACTATATAGTGTTATGCTAGATATAAGTATTGATATATACATGATTATATGTTTATGATATTAATGTTGTATACATATAAATGTATATATGCATAGGTATGTATGTGTATATATGTATACATGTATATATGTGTGTGTATATATATGTATATGTGTATGTGTATGTATATGTATGTGTATGTGTAAGTATTTATGTATATGTATATGTATTTGTATCTGTATGTATGTATATATATGTATATGTGTATGTGTATGTATATGTATATGTATGTGTGTGTATGTATGTATATGTGTATATATATATATATATATATATATATATATATATATATATATATATATATATATATATATATATATATATATATA
>NC_090734.1:59720564-59728064 GCF_036898095.1 Palaemon carinicauda
AGAGTCTCTTAGCTATGGTAAGCAGCTCTTCTAGGAGAAGGACACTCCAAAATCAAACCATTGTTCTCTAGTGTTGGGTAGTGCCATAGTCACTGTACCATGGTCTTCCCCTGTCTTGGGTTAGAGTTCTCTTGCTTGAGGGTACACTCGGGCACACTATTCTATCTCGGTTCTCTTCCTCTTTTTTTTGTTAAAGTTTTCATAGTTTATATAGGAAATATTTATGTAAATGCCATTGTTCTTAAAATATATTATTTTTCCTTGTTTCCTTTCCTCACGGGGCTATTTTTCCTGTTGGGGCCCCTGGGCTTATAACATCCTGCTTTAACAACTAGGATTGTAGCTTAGCAAGTAATAATAATAGTAATAATAATAATGGATAAGCGTATCATTTCTTGTATGGTAAGGTACTGAAGAAAAGAAAAATCATGGCTCAATGATGATTGTAAAAAAAAAACATTTCAGGTACAACCCATGAGCACAAGTGTTTGGCTACCCTTAAATCTGTACTCATTGTTGTAGACATGATAGTCCCTCTCTAACCCTCATCCCCTAAGGTGACCATATGGTTACCAGGATGATACATGTTTTCATTTCAGTCTGACAACTAAGGCATTGTATGGTACAAGTTGTAACCTGCTAAAACATGTTCCTTATACCTCCCCCTGTTAATCTCTATAGAAAAATCAGTTGCTGAGCTGCATTCATAAAGACCAGATACATTTCTATATGAGTGATAAAGTTTTGAGTTCCTTCAAAATAGAAGCTTCAAAAAGGTGAGCCTCAACAGCAATTTATAATTACCATAAATAAACTCCATGACTACCAGTTATTAGGCCTATGTCAATGTGCTTTGTTGAAAAAGTAACAGGTTTGGATTCATAAACATAATGAAATAAATACGATTTTTGTTTTAAATGACCATATGGTTGCCTTAAGAGAATATCAGTACAATGTTTGACGATTTTGTTCTCAAGTGATTTCTTACTATCTTTATTACATAATATTTTTCTTGTTTTTGACAGTTAACGAAACTCTAGACCTTCTTGATGAGTTAGACCAAGTGGCAGATTTATACATTGAGCCCCAGATATAGGAAACCTTACTGATGAAGACTCTGCTGCTGAAGATGACGAGACTGTGTTTCATCCTGAAAGTTTATCTGGGAACCAACTATTGGCACCTGCTATTTTTAGAGTTAGTCGTGATGATGACACAATTGAAGAGGATGAATGAACAGATGGTGAAGAGGAACAGGAACAAAATAATGTGCAACACAAATCCAAAAGACGTAAAGTGTCACAAAGTTCTTCAGTGATCATATGGAATAAAAAGAAGAGCAAATCTTCACTTGTAGAACTATTTTCCCAACAAGACTTTAGTAAGTACAGAGATTTCAGTGTAGTTGAGCTGTTTGAGCTCTTCTTTGGTGAGAAAATTCTCGAGTACATGAAAATACAAATGACAGAGCACTGCTTGAAGAAAAAATACGAGTTTTCTTTGCCATTTTGATTGTGTCTGGTTACAGCTCATTACCCAGCACATGCATGTACTGGTCTTATGACTCTGATGTTCACAACAAAGCCATAAGTAAAGCAATGCACCGAGACAGATTTTACACCATAAAAAGTCTGCATTTCAATACTGCTGATAACTTTGATAAAGATAACAAATACTGGAAACTTTGTTCTCTAATTTCTCACCTTCAAAAGAGGTTTATGGATCACTTCATCCCCTCACAAAATATATCTCATGATGAAGCAATGGTAAAGTATTTTGGTAAACATAGGTGTAAGCAGTCTATTCGTAATAAGCCCATTCGCTTTAGATATAAAATGTGGTGTCAAAACACCCCTTCAGGATACCTTTTAGCATTTGATCCATACCAAGGAAAGACCTACAAAGGTAGTGAAGATGTAGAAAAGAAATTTGGGAAGACTGCATCTACTTTCTTGCATCTATTAGAAAACTATAGTGAAGATAAAAAATAAAAAATTACCGTATAATTTTTTCTTTGATAATTTCTTCACTTCGTTTGCATTACTAACTGAGTTATCCGGTAAAGGTTACAACGGAACAGGAACCATCCGAAGCAATAAGTTTGACAAATCATGCCCTGTATCATCTGTAGAAATGATAAATAAGGAGAGAGGGTATCATTCATCAGCTACTGGAATTGTTGGAGCAAGTGAAGTCACTGTAACTCATTGGGATGTACTGATAGAATGGATCAATATATAAATAAATATCGCATTGGCATCCGTGGAAAGAAGTGGTGGTGGAGTTTATTTACTTGGATGCTTGATGTTGCTATTCAAAATACTTGGCAAATAGCTCGTCTTAGAGGAACATGCATAAAGCAAATATCCTTTCGAAGAGAATTAGCAACAGCTTACCTCTATAAATATCAGGTAGAGCCTAAAGCTCCTGGTGAAAGGAAACTTTCATTTCCAGGAAAAGATGAGATGAGATATGCCAACATGTCATCTTCCACAAATACTTCAACATCATGCTAGAAGGAAGTATATGGGTAAGAACTGTAGCTCTGTTGTGCGTACAGAGTGTTGCAAGTGTGATGTAGGAATTTGTATACCACGTTTTGCTCCATACCAAACGAGAAAATAAGATAGCCATAGATATAGAGTCAACTGTGCCGTACATAAGAGCATAAATTTATTTCATTTCCTTTTTTGTAAAATTTACAAAAGAAACAGAATATAATGTTTTATAATTTTCAAAAGTTTTCTTAGGTATAGCAAAATATGAATAACATAATTTACTCACCATATTTAGAATTTTGAAAGATTGCTTTAATGCTTTGTATACAAAACCAATTATATTTGTTTGGTAATAAAGTATATGATATGAAATCTCGATTTTTTTTTTTACCCATACTCTCCTTAGGTGACCACATGGTCAATATTCATATCTCGTAATCAAATAACAAACTTTGTATTTTCTAACTTTTTGAGCACTAAATATGTCTAAATAAATAGGAAAAATATGTTTTAGAAAAAAAAAAATTGAAATATTTTTATTCTAGGAGATGAGGGGTTAACTTAAATCACATGGCTTTCTCACTAACTGTCTAAGAAAAAAAGGTAACCTTTTCTGGTAAACGTCTTTGCCAGTAATTAGAGTAATGACAATCTTGATCTTCCCCCTTCATGTATCCTGACGCTAAACTAACTAGTTTATCTTCTCGATCTCGTGAAATTTAAGATTTCTTAGTGAACCTCGATTCCTATAGAGGGGTAGACCCAAATGAAAAGTTTATTTTGTATTCATAAACACTTACGATTTTTTAGCTACAAAATTATCTGTTATTTTCAGCAAGTTTGCTAGAAGAGGTTATTTGTAGAACTTTTCGGGGAATTTTCAATGTTAATCCATTATGTAAATGCATTTCTAGTAGCTCAAGTTCAGCTGATTCCAACCCAATTTCCACAACTCCTATATTATCTAAGGTTTTTTTAATGCGTTTTGGCAAAACGTCTAAACAGGTCTGGTTAAGATAGTTTGCAATATGGTTTTCGTAAAGGCCTTGGAGCCTGTGATGCCCTTCTTACAATCTCCAATGCTCTACAGAAATCCCTTGATTGTGGTCAGGAAGTTCGTATGATTGGCCTTGATTTTGGTGCTGCCTTTGACCGTGTTAATCATGAGGCCCTTGTTTTCAAAATGAAACAGTTGGGGGTGGGTGGGTCATTTCTTAGCATTATTATTGAGTTTTTAAGTAATAGATCTCAAAGTGTTGTTGTTGATGGGCACTGCAGTGAGTATAGGAATGTGATATCCTGAGTTCCACAGGGTAGTGTTCTTGGCCCATTACTTTTTATACTATATATACATGACATGTGGTTTAGCCTAGAAAAAGAGCTTGTTGCAAATGCAGATGATGCTACTTTCTTTGCATAAATTGAATCCCCTGAATGTAGATCAGGGGTTGGTGAATCCCCTAATAGAGATCTAGCTAAAATTAGCGCATGGTGCAAATTGTGTGGTATGAAGTTGAATCCTAACAAAACTCAAAGTATAATTGTAAGTAGGTCAAGGATGGTGTCTCCTCAACATCCGGATCTCAGTATTGATAATGTTTCTTTAAATTTGTATGACTCTTTTAAAATTTTAGGTGTGATTCTCGACAGCAAATTTACTTCTGAGAAACACATTAGGTCTGTGTCTTCATCAATTGCACAAAAAATTGGTTTATTGAGAAGAACTTTTAAGATTATCGGTGATCAATCTATTCTGAAAAGGTGTTTCAATTCTTTCATTCTACCTTGTTTTGAGCATTGTTCTCCTGTCTAGTGTTCAGCTGCTGATTGTCTTCTTAATTTGCTGGACAGAAACTTTCCGTCTATTAAATTTCTTATTACTAATCTAGATATTAATCTTTGGCACCGTCGTTCAATTAGTTCATTATGCATGTTGCATAAGATTTTTCATAACTCTGACCATCCTTTACATTCAGATCTCCCTGGACAATTCTATCTTGTTCGTAATACTAGGCCGGCAGTCAATTCTAATAGCCAGGCCTTCTCCATCATGAGGCTCAATACTACTCAGTATTCTAGAAGTTTTATTCCAGCTGTTACCAAGTTGTAGAATGATCTACCTAATAGAGTAGTTGAATTAGTATAACTTCAAAGGTTCAAAATTGCAGTAAATGTTTTTATGTTGACATGGTTGACATGAGTCTTTTTATAGTTTATATATGACATATCTGTTTTTGACGTTAATAGTTTTAATAGGACATTTCTGTTTTGACGTTGTTACTGTTTTAGAATTTTTTTTTTTTTAATTATTTTCATAATTTATTTATTTCCTTATTTCTATTCCTCACTGGGCTATTTTCCCCCTATTGGGGCCCTTGGGCTTACAGCATTTTGCTTCTCCAATTAGGGCTGTGGCTTGGCTAGTAATAATAATAATAATAATAATAATAATAATAATAATAATAACAATAATAATAATAATAATAATAATAATAATAATAATAATAATAATAATCAGCTGTTCCCTGTATTGCAACTTGGCTTTCGTAGAGGTCTTGGAATACGTGATGTCCTTCTTACAATCTCAAACGTTGTACAATTATCACTTGATTGTGGTCAGGAAGCTAGTATGGTTGGCCTTGATTTGATTTTAGTGCTGCATTTGACAGTGGTAATCATAAGGCCCTTGTTTTCAATTTCCAATAGTTGGGATTGGGTGAGTATTTTCTTATCATCACTATTGAATTTGTAAATGATAGATCACAAAAGGATTGTTGTTGATTGACACTATAGTATGTATAGTGATGCGATATCTGCTGTTCCTCAGAGAAGCATTCTTTACGAGTGCGTTTTGTATTAAATTATATACATATGGCATATATGTATCTTAAAAAAGCACGTTGTAAATACTGATGATGCTACTCGCAGCAATAATTTCATTTTTTGAATGTAGATATGGCGATGCTGAATCACTTAATAAAGATCTATCCAACATTAGTGCACGGTGCAATTTATGGGCCATGAATTTGAATCCTAAACAACTCAACGTATGATTATAAGTAAGTTGAAGATAGTGTGTCCTTAACCTCCAAATCTCAGCATTGATAATGTTTCTTCAATTCTGCATGGGTCTTATAATTTTTTTTATATAATTCTTTATAGCAAAATAAACCCAAAAATGGTCTTATTGACAAATTTTTTTTTTTTACGATATTCGGTAATCAATTTATTTGGAACAAGTGTTTTAATTCTTTCATTCTACATTGTTTACTGTATTCTTCTTCCGTCTGGTCTTCACCTGCTGATTCACATCTTAATTTGTTGGACAGTAACTTACGGTCTATTATATTCATATCCTTTTTGTTAGATATTAATCTCTGCCACCGTTGTTTAATTTGTTCGTTATGCATGTTGCATTAAATATCTCATAAATTAGACCATCCTTTACATGTTGAACAGGAACTTACGGTCTGTTAAATTTTTATCCTTTAGTTAGATATTAATCTCTGCCACCTTTGTTTAATTAGTTCGTTATGCATGTTGCATTAGATATCTCATAATTCTTACCATCCTTTACATCCAGATATACCTAGACAGTACCATTCTGTTCGGAAAACTAGGTATGCAGTTGAATATAATAGTCAAGACCTTTTCATCACGGGGCCCAATACTACACAGTATTCTAGATGTTTTATTCCAGCTGCGCCCAAGCTGTAGAATGATCTTCCTAATCAGGTAGGTTAATCGGTATATATTAATTAGTTAAAACTTTCATCAAAAATTGTGTTACATTAAACAGGCTGACAGAAGTCCCTTTGTATGTCTTTTGTAGAAATGCTATGAGTAATTTAATGATGTAACTGTTTAAATATTTTTCTTTAATTATATATTTCCTTTCCTCACTGGTCTATTTTTTTCCTGCTGGAGCTTTTCAGCTTATACCATCCGGCTTTTCACACCGAGGTTGTAATAATAATAATAATAATAATAATAATAATAATAATAATAATAATAATAATAATAATAATAATAATAATAATAATAACAGTTATGATATGCTTTTTGTATTAAGCATTCATTTCTATGCTCTGGAACATTTTTTGTGAAGTTCGGCGAGTTTTGGTACTTTTGAATCTCCATCCATTATCAAAATAATTGTTAAGTCATGTTCTCTTGTTGTTTTGCTTTCTTTCAAAACTTTTAATGTATTCTTTACTTTCCAACTCAACACATGTGGTAATAATAATATATATACATACATACATACACACACACACACACACACACACATATATATATATATATTGTGATAGTCATTGAAACTCCTGAAGGTTTAGTATCTTTACAATTAATGTGCAGTATGTCTTCCTTTTATTTGATATATTATTTCAGTGGCTCAGCTATCGATTTTATTTCTTTTTCTCTCCCCCTCTTTTTTTTTCCTTTTTTTTTTGGGGGGGCAGAACTATTTCTGTATGCGTATTTGTAATTCGAATGCGCATTGGCATATGAAGGAAGAAGTGTCTCATACAAAATCTACGATAATTCAGTCTAAAGGAACATTTTAAATGTCATTCAGATGAGTATATTTTTTTTTTATTATTTGGATTGTTTTTTTTTCATATTGCTAGAATCAAAATGGCTAACAGCGGATCATGAAAGGCAAAGAGTCCCGATGTTTCAAGCGTTCGTTGTCTTAGAATCTGATTTGAAGTTCTTCTATGACATCACGCAAAGATTAGATATTATGGACAATACTATAAACAGTTATATTGCATCCATTTAAGATTACCTGAAATGCACATATTGGGTTACCCATAGGTTTTCCTTATGAAAATAATCTCTTTCACAACATTTATACAAAAAAAAAAATAATTTATTCATGCATAAATTTAAACCCTTTTAATTTTTATGTATTGATCATGCATGCTTTAAAGGAAAGAAAGACAATGGTTTAATTTTCATATGCTAAAAAAAAATCAAATGCAACCTAACAGATTTC
>NC_090734.1:59735564-59738064 GCF_036898095.1 Palaemon carinicauda
AGAATGATTAATCCAGGTTTTAATAGAACCTCAATTACACTTTAAGTTGAACTAAAGATAGAATAAATTGAGAAACGCAGCAATTGGAAAAGGATCATGCCCTCGATAGAATTATAAAATATTTCACAATTTTTGTTTAATCTGAGCATAATATGTAATACATGGTTATTCATATATGAATTTGCTTTTATTAAACAAGAATTCAAGTTTTTGCTCTTGCTTTCTGCATCTGCATATTCCAATCATTACCATTACTCTTAATGTGATTAAAGGCTAGCTTTTACGCTGTATGATTTTGTGTTTCATTTCCATATGCTATTTAAAGTAAAAATTATGCCTACTACAATATAATGAGGACATGGTTGTATCTTTATTGCTTGTTTGCCAATCTGGTCACGTATCTTGATACATATTAAGGGTCGGGTATGTACTAGTTTCAAGTAATAACTTTTGGCTTCTTTGGAACACTGAAAAGGATCAGATTGAAAATAAACGGGTTAATGACAAACCAAAACTAAGATGGAACCAAATTCCAACCCTTTCTTCTTAAAATAGCCTCTCAAAACCTAGGAAGCGTCCAATTCACTGATGCCTTCCTAATAGATCTAGCGAGGATTATGTCCAGTTGGATCATGAAAATAACAAACTTCAAAATAGCTATAGCATTTTGAGTGATAGAAAGTTTTGCAGTTGCTCTACATAATTTTAGAATAATGTTGTAGTACTGGCACGGTGGTATTCACTTTAAATATGTTTTTATTGTATACTCTATTATATATATATATATATATATATATATTATATATATATATATATATATGTATATATATATATATATATATATGTATATATGCGTATAAATATATATATATATATTTATATATATATATATATATATATATATCGAGATAATATATCATTACATACTAATCTTTATATTTTTACTAATATATTTATATGCATTAATTTTTAACGATGATATCAGTATATGATTAATATATTATGATAGTTAAAATATTATTCAGTAGTGAATAATGATAATTAATAATAGGTTGATTGTAAAGCATTGATAGTACATCGAAGGCAATCAATATTGATACATTAGTGCGTGATATAGGTGTTGAAAGTAAGATAATAATGAATTGTATTAGTATAAGTTATTGAAAATTTGATAAAATTGTGATAAAATATAGTACGTAATATGTGTAGCGAAATTAAGATATAGTCGTGGAACTTGTGGATAGTATTGAAATATGATGTGCTGATATAATGTGATATAGTAGTGAAGATAGAATATATTAGTGAATATATGATATAGATTATGATATAATATGAAAAATAATTGCAACCAAATGAGGGGACATTTAGTTTCCAGTTGTTTTTTGATGCTGGGAAACTATTTTTGATAAAAAAGAAAAATATAATAGAATGAGTTGCACACAGGAATAACAGGCCTATATCGTGTTTGTGAGAGAGAGAGAGAGAGAGAGAGAGAGAGAGAGAGAGAGAGAGAGAGATATTAGTATTTTTTTCTTTACTGGGCTTTGTTACAATTAACATGGCTTATAAACATTAGATGTACATCCCAAGACTATTACGCATAAAGCTTTAGTTAACATAAAATAAGCACATGCACGTGTTATGGTCTAGTTGAAAACATACACCACAAAAATACAAATGCATGTACATAAGAACCAACATATAGACACACAGGCACATACATACATGCAATATGCACACATACACACATACTCACACATACATATAGCCTAGCATACATATACCAAAACATACATAAAGAATTACAAATGTAAATCTTCATACAAACATTAACACACATACTGATGCACACGTAAGTACATACACATTCACACATATATATATACAATAATTATATAGTACCCATAAATAATATCAGTAGGAAGAAAAGATAGATAGTAATAGTAACATTGACATGTAGGGCCTATTGATAATAAATTTGCAATAACCATTATTTATTTTTGCCTTTAAATATATTAATAGAAGTTAGTGATTTAGAGGTTGGTCCAGTGTGTAATGCCTCGCACACTCACACGACGCTGACCCTGGACAGTGAGGACAGCGCGGTACTCTCAAGTCATGAGGTCGTCTTGTGTTAACGTTATGTGACCATGAGGGAGTGACGGGCTTACGTGTACCTATAATTACCATTTCCATGTTTCATTCTAATTCTCTTCTAATTCTATATAATACACCTGTAACTTGAGATATTCGAATAAAAGTTTGATGTAAGTGAGTTTTCCAAGGTAGTTTTTCGTCAATTATCACACCTAGGAATTTGATATGGTTGACTAGACTCAATTATTTATTATTTCATATCACATCGGTATTATTCTGAATTGAATATATGAAAATATATAGCATAGAGAATGTCTTTGAAATATGCGATGGTAATCTGTTGGCTTTAATCGAACTCGATATATTTTGTTATTTCTTCACTTAGAATTACTGTTATATCTGC
>NC_090734.1:59745564-59751496 GCF_036898095.1 Palaemon carinicauda
TGTATAATTGTAGGCTCTTGGTAAATTTTTGTGTGATTAATAGGATTAATCTTTGATACAAGAGCCGTAGCCTACCGGAGGCGTTCTGGACGCTGTCGCTCGCTAGGTATAAGTTTAGTTAGTCAGAGCGACATTCCCGGTTGTTTTGCTTTAATAAATTTTAGCTATTTAGCATTACATAGGATTTCCTTTCGTGCTTAGTATTATTTTGGAGAAGTATTCACCATTCTGGCCTACGCTAGGCCATGTAGCCTAGTCGTTTGGTCCTAGTACTTCATGCATGATTTTGGTTTTTCCGAGTATAATAAAAATTTTATTGAAGCTTTAGGCTATGTTTTATACATTTAAGACTGTGTGGAATATTTCCAAGATAGTATACGAGTGAGTTTCAGTGATTTAGGTAATCGATTCTCTTGGTGCCTAGGCTAAGTTGCTTATGGAGCCTTAGTATACTTTATCATACTCCCCGGTTGCTTTCTTTTCTTCTGAGAAGGTATGCAATCCCTTTCCCACTGTTTAAGCCTTGGGCTTATCCCTAATTGGTTTTTTCCGAATTTATTTTCGATAAAACTATACTGGGGTGTTACTGTACCCTCCTGTTCCTGTAGTATGGTTCAAAGAGGGACAGAACAACAGAGTTTTTTAGTCTGAGTTTGTGTATGTCTGGCTTGTGGCAGAGTCTCCCTCGCTGGCCTGACACAGACAAAGGGGGCTTAGCCTCCTTAGGTCACTACCGAAGGTTTCTGTGGATATGATTCCTTCTTTTGTGATCTACCAGACTAGTCCTTGTTGCTGTTCTCGGGGGAGGATAAGTTTCTTTCCCTGGGAGTAGCAACACCTTCCTTGCTTTGGTGCTCTGGGAGCTGGCAAGTATTGCTGGCCTTCCCCCTTAGATCTCCCTTAAGCTAAGATAAGTTTCTTGGCTGCGGGTGATCTGTCACTAAAGCAAGGTTGGTAGGACCCTCTTGTCCCTTCCCCCTCTTTCTCCGTAATGGCCTAGCCATTACAGTACTGTACGTCGTTCTACATCTGGACCTAGTATAGGTTAGGATGTGGAATTGACTCAGCCCCTTGCCGGCCAGCAGCAAGGGTCTTATATTTTTGAGTGCTGCCCGGACCTCTTTTGGTCCCTCATCCATGCCTGCCTGTAGAGCCAGACGGCATTGGTCAGGAAGCCTGAATTAGATTCTCCCCTTCCTTATATGCACTCTTTCGGATTGCCGGGCTTGGAGGTTGTATACACTCTTATCCCGGCATCCATTCTATTTTTCTTCTAGTGCTGTACCCGACCCGGCTGTCGGCCTATGAGGCCGGCAGCCGGGCAGGTGTAGTCCTCTGGTTCTTTTGCTGCCGGCTGGCATCGGTCTTGTACCTTTGCCGGCCGGCTTATGTCAGCCCTTATCTGCCGGTCACCAAAGGTGTGGCCGGCAGCCATTGCTGGCCGACATTGGCTGTTGCCGGCCGGCAGTTGCTTCCGGCCGGCACATGCATTTGAACCAGAGTGCTGCCGCTTTATAGCTGTTAAGTAGTATACTTTAAAGCTAGTTATGGTGTGTGCCGGCCGGCACGTATCCCCCTATACTGTACTAGTATTCTTCAGTATAACATATACAGTAAGAAGAAAACTATGGTAAGGGTTTTGGTACAGCACTGTGTGTTCTAACACTTTTGTGTTTTTTTGCACAGTCCTTTGCTGTTGCCCTACAGATAGGAAAGCGAGTTCTTTCCTGTCTATTATCCAGGTTTTTAAAATCATTGCTTAGGTGTGAGCTCCACCTGTTTCCTCTGGAAACTTTGCATTGGTTACTCTAGAAGAGATTAACCATTTGATTTTATTATCTGGAAGGCTGCAGCAATGGGTTGTGAGGGAAACACAAGCGTGTGTCTTTCCTTTCTGAATTGTTATGCTATACTATGCATATCCAGTGATACATAGTTCACTTGATACTCATGGAAATTTCTTCTCTTTACAGAAGGACACTCCGAAGTGCGGAAGTGCTTTCTGCAACGTCCGCAGCAAGAACCTCTGCGTACATGAGTTTTGTAGGAGACACGCAGCATACGCTCTCTCCAAGGATGATCTCCGGTATTGGGACCCTCAGGTATGTACTGTGTGCACTAACCTGATTACTGAGACCTTTGATTCCCCTAGGACGGAGGAATCAAGGGATATAGCTAGGAAGAAGCTTCGTACCTGGGTAAGGTGCTTCCAAAAGAACACTTCTGGCCCTTATCTTCCAAGTGAGAAGATGAGGGCGTATCTTTTCCCTAAGGCATCAGCTGATGCAGTGATTCCCCAGCCTCAAGAGGAGATCCCCTAAGTTCAGATCCAGGTGGATGATGAAGTCACGGTCGCGATGCAAGACATCTAGTTAGATGACAGGATGTCTGATGTGGACGAGTGTCTGGAGGAAGACCTCCTGGCAGAAGCCCAGGATGAAGTTCAAGCCCCAGACGTTGTAGAGGTAGACGTCGACGAGGTGTCGGCTACTCCGGTTCAGATTCCGGAGCCTATTCCCTCAACATCGGCCGGTCTCCCAGTAGAGCTGGGACAGGCCCTCTCTTCTATTGTTGGAATGATCCAACAAATGCAGAAGGAGAATCAGGAGAAGGCGGCTGCAATGGAACTGCGAATGCAGTGCCTTGCAGAATCACATGGGCCCCAGAAAAAGCTCAATGTGAAAGACCTTCCCTTGTGCTCAGATGCTAACCCATGGAGGTATGCTGAGCACATGCCAATGACGACTGGAAAGATCGTCTTCTCGGATAAGCTGGGCTCAGTTCCCCTGGAGGAGGTGGAATTCTGGCCCAGCAAGGCATCATATCCGGATTGTTATGTCCGGCTGAGGAAGGAACCAGCTTCAAAGGAGGAGACAGAGCCGAAGGAGGTCATAGTGATGGACCATGCTAAGGCTCAAGCTCTACTTTCATCCTCGATGAAAGAGAGAGGCTTCTCTAACTCAAAGGTAGCCGCATTGAACAGGAAGCTCCCTTCCTTTGTGTCCTCGCCTTCTAGAGCCTTCCCCTTTTTACAGAAAAGGTTTTCTGGCTGTACTAAAAGCAGTCGAGGCCGGCAAGCCTTGCCCCTCCCTAGAGGAGTGTAAACCTTTGTCGCTGGCCCTGCCTATGGACCACAAAGACTGGAAGGACGTCCATCTTACGTTCTCAGTTGGAAAGTTGGAGGCTGATATTGCCGGACGCCAGTTCGGCGAGGACCTCCCTAAGCTGTCTGACTTTCTTTTGCGAAGAGAGTTCGATACAAAAGAAAGACTGGCTGCCTCAATGTCTCTTCAGACTACTCTCGAGACGATGGCAAGTGACCCCAAGGTCCATGAAATGTTCATGGTAGTGGCCAAGACTCATCTGGCCACAGTGACGAAGGACCTTTATGGCTTCGTCAAGGCAAGGAGAGCTTGTAGGGAGTTCGTGTTTACCTCGGCTACGGTGAGGCACGAGCCAAGGAAACTAATCTCCTCCAACATTTGGGGAAAAGACCTTTTCCCTACCGACTTGGTCAAAGAAGTTGTTGATAAGGCCGCCTTGGAGAATAGAAACCTTCTCCAGAAGTGGGGCCTGGCTATCAAAAGAAAGTCTTCCCCAGATGAGGGTCCTCAACCAAAGAGGAAGACTATGAGGACTAGGCTACCGTCTCGGCTAGCCAAGCCTGTTAGACAGCAACAGCAACTGCAATTGCCATTGCCCCCAGTGCCCCAGATCGTGGCACAAACCCCGACCACTTTTCAGTGAGTACCCCAGGCCGTGTCGACACAGTCCACGGCATTCACCCCAGCGTTCGAAGGGCAGTCTACTTCCTTTCGAGCAAAGCCTAGAGGAGCAGCCAGAGGCTCGTCTAGACGCCCCTCAAGGGGAAGGGGGATTCAGGGGTGGTCGTGGTCAGGAAGGCAAGACCTCAGGACGGCAGTCCAAGTGAGGTGATACCGGTAGGAGGGAGACTTCTGAAATTTCGGGATCGGTGGACCTTCGATCCCTGGGCCCACAGCCTACTCAAGAATGGACTGGGCGGGAGCTGGTACAGCACTCCACCCCCTTGCCTTCGGTTTTTCCAACACTCCACCCCCGTTATGGAGGAGTACGTTCAAGAACTGTTGGAGAAAAAAGGTGATCCGAAGGGTGAAGCCCATCAATTTCTAAGGGAGGCTGTTTTGTGTTCCCAAGAAAGACTCGGAAAAGCTCAGAGTCATTCTGGACTTGTCGCCACTCAACAAGTTCATAGTGAATTGCAAATTCAAAATGCTAACACTGCAACACATAAGGACCTTACTGCCCAAGAGGGCATATTTCGTCTCTATAGACTTGTCAGACACCTATTGGCACATTCCAATTAGCCATCGACTCTCCCCCTACCTAGGGTTCAGGCTACAACGAAGACTATACACCTTCGGAGCCATGCCATTCGGGCTAAACATAGCCCCAAGGATTTTTACGAAGCTTGCGAGCGTAGCTCTCAAACAATTACGCCTAAAGGGAATTCAGGTAGTAACCTACCTGGACGACTGGTTGGTGTGGGCAGCATCCGAGACAGAATGCTTGCAAGCTTCCAGTCAAGTGATCCAGTTCCTAGAGTACCTAGGCTTCAAGATCAACAGAAAAAAGTCTCGACTTTCTCCATCTCAAAAGTTCCAGTGGCTGGGAATCCACTGGGACCTTTTGTCACACCGTTTCTCCATCCCGGCGAAGAAAAGGAAGGAGATAGCGGGTTCTTTCAAAAGACTTAAAGATTCCGAAAGGATATCAAGACGCGAGCAGGAGAGGGTACTGCGCTCTCTCCAGTTTGCTTCGGTGACAGACCCAGTGCTAAGAGCACAGCTAAAGGATGCAATCGGAGTTTGGAGAAGTTATGCATCAAACGCGCGAAGAGATCTGAGAAGACCAGCCGCTTCGGCTAAGTACTCTTCTCAGGCCTTGGTCCCAAGCCAGACATCTAAAGAAGTCGGTTCTTCTTCAGCCACCTCCCCCGTCGGTGACGATTCACTCAGACGCCTCGAAGGAGGGATGGGGAGGTCACTCTCATCGGAAAAAAGTCCAGGGGACTTGGTCCAAGCTATTCAAGACCTTTCACATAAAACTTTCTAGAAGCTAGGGCAGTGCTCCTTACCTTAAAGAAAGTCTCCCCGCATCACTCGATCCACATAAGGTTGGTGATGGACAGCGAGGTAGTTGTGAGATACTTGAATCGACAAGGATCGAGGTCACCACCTCTCAACCAGGTGATGTTGGCCATCTTCCGATTGGCGGAAAAGAAGAAGTGGTACCTGTCGGCAGTTCACCTTCAAGGAGTCCGCAATGTGACAGCGGACGCTCTATCCAGGTTCACACCGATAGAGTCGGAATGGTCCTTAGACGCAGGATCATTCTCCTTCATTCTGAATCAGTCCCAGAACTGCAGATAGACCTCTTTGCAACGAAAGACAACAAGAAGTTGCCCCTGTACGTGCCTCATACGAGGACCCCTTAGCGGAAGCAGTGGACGCGATGTCCCTCGACTGGAACAGATGGTCCAAGATTTATCTGTTCCCTCCTCACAACCTTCTGTTGAGGGTCCTCAACAAACTGAGATCCTTCAAGGGGTAGCGGCAATAGTGGCCCACAAGTGGCCGAACAGCGTGTGGTTCCCCCTGGCATTGGAACTGTAGCTGAAGTTTGTACCGCTACCAGATCCAGTTCTGACCCAGCGAGTCCAGAAGTCAACTGTCTGCGCTTCATTACAGAAAACCCGGACCCTGCAGCTCATGATTTTCTCTCCCTAGCGGTGAGAAAGCGTTTCGGGATTTCGAAAGCCAGTATAGACTTCCTTGAGGAATATAAGTGCAAATCTACTAGAAGGCAATATGAGTCATCTTGGAGAAAATGGGTGGCCTTTTGTCAAGGCGAAGAATCCGCAGGAGATCTTGACAGACTTCTGCTTATCTTT